>NW_026576685.1:420000-517803 GCF_028641065.1 Leucoraja erinaceus
CCTTGTAAACCTACGCAGCACTCCCTCAATAGCAAGAATGTCCTTCCGCAAATTAGGGGAACAAAACTGCACACAATATTCCATGTGTGGTCTCACTAGGGCCCCGTACAACTGCAGAAGGACCTCTTTGCTCCTATACTTAACTCCTCTTGTTATGAAGGCCAAAATGCCATTCGCTTTCTTCACTGCCTGCTGTACCTGCATGCTTACTTTCATTGACTGATGAACAAGGATGCCCAGAACCCGTTGTACTTCCCCTTTTCCCAACTTGACACCATTTAAATAATAATCTGCCTTCCTGGCATTGCTACAAAAATGGATAACCTCACATGTATCCACATTAAACTGCATCTGCCATGCATCTGTCCACTCACCCACCGTGTCCAAGTCACCCAGCATTCTCATAGCATCCTCCTCACAGTTCACACTGCCACACAGATATGTGTCATCTGCAAATTTGCCAATGTTACTTTGAATCCCTTGAGGTACCCCACTAGTCACTGCCTGCCATTTCTCCCGCCTTTCTTAAAAAGTGGGATAACATTAGCTACCCTCCAATCCACAGGAACTGATCCTGAGTCTATAGAACATTGAAAAATTATCACCAATGCGTCCACAATTTCTAGAGCTACTTCCTCAAGTACCCTGGGATGCAGACCATCAGGCCCTGGGAATTTATCAGCCTTCATTCTCATCAGTCTACCCAATACCATTTCCTGCCTGATGTGGATTTCATTCAGTTCCTCCGTCACCCCAGATCCTCTTGCCACTAGTATATCAGGAAGATTGTTTGTGTCCTCCTTAGTGAAGACAGATCCAAAGTACCTGTTTAACTCATCTGCCATATACTTGTTCCCCATATTATACTTTAATTAAACCTTTTTTAGTCTTCAAAGGTCCACCTTTGGTCTTAACTATTTTTTTCCTCCTCACATATGTAAAGAAGCTTTTATTAGCCTCCTTTATATTCTTGGCTAGCTTACCTTCCTACCTCATCTTTTCTTCCCGTATTGCCTTATTAGTTACCCTCTGTTGCTCTTTAAACATTACCTAATCCTCGCATCTTTGCTACATTGTGCTTCTTCTCTTTTATTTTTATACTGCCCCTGACCTCCCTTGTCAGCCACAGTCGCCCCTTACTCCCCTTGGAATCTTTCTTCCTCTTTGGAATGAACTGATCCTGCACCTTCTGTATTATTCCCAGAAATACCTGCTATTGTTGTTCCATTGTCATCCCTGCTAGTGTATCTTTCCAGTCAACTTTGGCCAGCTCCTCCCACATGGCTCCATAATCCCCTTTATTCAACTGTAACGCTGATCTCTGATTTACCCTTCTCCCTCTCCAATTGTAGATTAAACCTGACCATATTATGGTCACTACCTCCAAATGGCTCCATAACCTCAAGTTCCTTTATCAAGTTCATTACACAGCACTAATTTCAGAATTGCCTTCTCTCTGGTAGGCTCCAATACAAGCTGCTCTTAGAATCCACGCGCTAAGGAGCCACGTGCTAAGGGACTTGTTTCCTCAGAGAGGTGAACGAGGGGTACTACCATACACGTGCAGGTCGTGTCTGCAAGCTAAACCCGCTGATTGGAACATTCACCGGGTGTACGTGAACTGTGCATGACCCATTTCATTTTATGTGCTCACATATGCACAAGCGTGTACACGTAAAATAACAAATCCTCACACCATATACTGGTGTTTTACAATATGCTCCACTAACCACTCTATATATGCTTTGCTTCTTTAAGAGGAAGGATGTAGATTAACCCTTATTAATCCATGCCATTTACAATCTTCACTACACATATATGCATACCACCCTTTACATGGTATTACGGTACTACACAGCTTTACACTAGCAAGGTCAGTCGGCTCTCATAAGCCACGCCGAGCTGGATGAGAATGGCTGGCAGTTTAAATGTTCCTGATTGCTTCTGGAATAAAGATTGATCTTTCACTATGTGTGTTGTTGTGGATCATTCACAAACAGCAGTAGACCGCCAACTGTATATATCTATCACATATAGTTATCACCACTATCGTTAGGACTCCTCATCTATTCTAGCTAGTCAACAGTAGGGATCACTCTCCCAACTACCAGGTGTTCTTGAGACTCTTGAAAGGCGCCCATAAATAAAATGTATTATTATTATTATTATAGTACAACTTTGTGGTGAGTAGAAATAGCTTTAAATTAGCAACATAGAAACATAGCAAATAGGTGCACGAGGAGGCCATTCGGCCCTTCGAGCCAGCACCGCCATTCATTGTGATCATGGCTGATCGTCCCCAATCAATAATCCGTGCCTGCCTTCTCCCCATATCCCTTGATTCCACTAGCCTCTAGAGCTCCATCTAACTCTCTCTTAAATCCATCCAGTGACTTGGCCTCCACTGCCCTCTGTGGCAGGGAATTCCACAAAATTCTTACACTGCGAATGACCCGAAATGTTGCCAATTCTTTCTCTCCAGAGATGCTGCATCACCCGTTGAGTTACTCCAGCATTTTGTGTCTACCTTTGTTTTTACCAGCATCTGTAGTTCTTTCTTAAATCTTATGTATTCTGTTTTATTTACTAGCGTTTCCGTCAGTATATTACTAAGAAAGCGTCTTATGGGTTGTCAAGAATTCCCTGAATCTCCGGAGAATTAAAGATCAGTTTTCCAGGGCTTGCTGCACGTATCCAGAAGGAAACCCACAGAGAGCCCCAAATAAACACAAGCTCATTATTGCTCCATTGAATTTGGGACAAACATAGAATGTAGTCCGAGACTGAGTTGGATGATCAGCCATGATCATATTGAATGGCAGTGCAGGCTCGAAGGGCCGAATGGCCTACTCCTGCACCTATTTTCCATGTTTCTATGTAAGACTGGTAGCAGAACTGGGAAGGGGGAGGGGATGGAAAGAGAGGGAAAGCAAGGGCAATCTGAAGTTAGAGAAGTCAATGTTCACACCACCGAGGTGTAAACTACCCAAGGTGCTGTTCCTCCAATTTGCGCTGGGCCTCACTCTGACAATGGAGGAGACCCAGGACAGAAACGTCAGATTGGGAATTGGTGGGGTAGTTGAAGTGCTGAACCACCGGGAGATCAGGTAGGTTAAGACAGACTGAGTGGAGGTGTTCAATGAAACGATCGCCGATCCAGCATTTGGTCTCGCCGATGTAGAGAAGTTGCCACCTGGAACAGCAGATACAGTAGATGAGGTTGGAGGAGGTGCAGGTGAACCTCTGCCTCACCTGGAAAGACTGAAATTAATTTGATCTGACTGTAAATTTAAAAATCAGTCAGTGGTGTCTTAATCTGCTGAGTGTCTACTTGTTTCTGGTTATAATAGCTCCTGAATTATCTTTCAGAGCTTTAATGACTTTTGTTTATGTAGTTTAGAAGTGTCAGACAGTCAATAGTGACAAATTAATCCATTTTCTGTCAACAAAGGTTTCTTTCAAACCATCGTCTGAAACTGCTGATGAGATGAAGACCTTGCTCACGCTGGAGAAACTAACTGTTCGTGACAGACGGTGCCTTTCATGCAATGGACAGAAAATGCTCTATTGGTCACATGGTTTGTATTTAAATGCTGGCAGTTTACATCTTTCCTGAGGCTGTCCCATGAGATGGTGGATGATTTGCTTCCAGTCAGGTTCAGTGGGTCCTGAGCAGGCAAATGGTCATTGTGGGGAATGGGGGTTCCTCCGCAGATGCGGCATGGGGAGGCCAGTTGGCCAGATAGGAAGATGGTTTATGAGATAGTCCCGTTTCAGTCCAGTCCAGTCTTGAGTGAACAGGCAAGCTGGCATGTGGGGGAGGCTGCAGTGGCAGGCAGTAGATAGGACTGTTCGGTGAACTTCTGTAACTTTGTCGAGCCAAAGCATGGTAACACTTTTGTGCTGCCTAGCTGAGGTCTGCGATACGAATTTACCTCTTTGTATATCAAACAATTTCCCTGTACCTTGATACAGTAACAATAAGGTATGGTTGAATCAATAGCAGAGGAATGGACACTTGTATGCTCCCAATGCATGGTATTCAGGTTCTCAATTCTCCTTCTCAAACTCAAAATCAATTATCAGTACTCCACACCCAGGCAGTTAAAAGAAAAGCCAATCTCATTACACAGGATCCCACCCACCCCCTGCACAAGTCTTTCCAACTTCTGCCATCAGGCCGCCGATATAAAGTCCCCCTATCCAAGAAAAACATCCACAAAAACTCATTCATACCCATTGCCATAAACAGCTTAAATAAAAAATGAACAATGGACAAATTAACCCTGACGCATTGTCACTTTACACGTATCCACAACTTTTATCTTGTCTATTTTTAGTTTTTAATCTTTATATTTGCTTTTAAGATCGATACACACTGTGTGTGCTCGCAGAAATCTGTGTTGTATGACTGCTTATCAGTACATTGTCCTGTCTGTATGTTGAGCCACGTCAAAGAAGATTTTCTGTTACGACAGACAATAAAGTTTTCTGAATCTGAATCTGAATCTTCACTGAGTGTTCATGGCTAGAGGCTTCCAAGACTCAGTGGAGCATGTTGCTTTTCTTCAAGGTGACTTGGAGCACATCCTTGAATCTTTCCCTCTATCTTCCCAGTAATCTCTTCCCATGCTAATGCTTGGAGTAGTGTGGGTTTTGGGAGACTGGTGTCAGGCAGGTTAATGATGTGACCTGCTCAATGTGGCTGATTTATAACTAGAAATTACTCAATGTACTAGAGTAACTTAGTGAGTCAAGCAGCATCACTGAGAAACGTGAATAGGATGTGTTGGATCGGGGCAGGGCAAAGCCAGGCAAGTGATAGATGGATAGTAATTACCTAAATGCTGGAGTAACTCAGCCGGACAGGCAGCATCCCTGGAGAGAAAGAATGGGTGATGTTTCGCGTTGGGACCCTTCTTCAGACTCTACCCAAAACGTCACCCATTCCTTCTCTCCAGAGATGCTGCCTGTCCTGCTGAGTTACTCCAGCATTTTGTGTCTATCTTCAGTTTAAACCAAAGATCATAGAGCAGAACAATGACCTGGCAGGCTGGGGGGAGGGCGGGGGGGGGGGGGGGGTGGGTGGGGCGGGGGGGGGGGGGGGGGGGTAGGTTTAAACTTACCGCTGGCAGGAGTTCATGTCATTGGGCTGAGGTTACTGCTGTTCCTCCAGTTTGCGTGTCATCTCACTCTGGCAATGAAGGAGGCCCAGGACAGAAAGATCAGCGTGGGATTGGGAAGAGGTTGGCAACCGGGAGATCCAGCAGGCCTTGGCGACCGAGAGCAAGTGTAGATGGTGGGGGGAGGAAGCTGGAAAAGAGAGTTGGAGGCTGGACAAAACCTGACGAATGATAGGTGGAAACAAAATGCTGGCGTAACTCAGCGGGACAGGCAGCATCTCCAGAGAGAAGGAATGTGTCACGTTACAGGTTGCGACCCTTCTTCAGAAGTGATAGGTGGATATAGGTGAGGCAGACACAAGAAACTGCACATGATGGAATCTTGCAGAGAACACAATTTAGTTAGATGCACAGAATCTCTTGCCCAGAATGGAGGAATCGAGGACAAGAGGATATGGGTTCAAGGTGAAGGGGAAAAGATTTAATAGGAATCTGACGGGCACATTTTTCACACAAAGGGTGGTGGATGTATGGAACAAGTTGCCAGGGGAAGTAGTTAAGGCTGGGACTAAATTTTAAGAAACAGTTAGACAGGTACAGACTGGAGTAACTCAGCGGGTCAGACAGCATCGCTGGAGAAATGGTGATGTTTCACTTTGTGCTGGAGTAACTCAGTGTGTCAGGCAGCATCTGTACAGAACATCGATAGGTGATATTTCGAGCAGGACCCTACTTCAGACTGACACTATGTTAACAGATGAGGGGATGATTGGCAGATGAGTGGAGGAAGTGACAGAGACGAGAGAAAATAAGGAGATAAAACAGTGTGAGATAAGGAGAGAGGAATGTACGTAGATGTGCAACTTTAAGGGACATTGGTCAGGTAGCATTTGGAGTATTGCATATAATTCTGGTCACTCCATTAAAGGACTGATGTGGAGGCTTTGGGAAGGTGAAGAGATGGTTAACCAGAATGGTTTAAAACCAAGGAACTGCAGGTGCAAAAAAGGACACCTTTTCCAATCACAGCACCCAGGATCCTGACTGACAGGGAATAGAACCATCCCATTGTGAATCACACCAGCCGGCTTACTTCTAGCAGATGAGGGCTTTTCTGGGCTTGGTTAATTCTTTTCCATTTTAACCCTCTCATTCCCACAAGAAGACTTTCACAATTTAGAAACAGCACTGGCCACTCTATGCGATAAACCTACAGCAAGCCTTAGCCCTCCTAGTCCACCTTAAGTGCAATGCCCATATGGGTGGCCGCAACTACAGAGACACCCAGGGGAATGCCCTAGCTTGGTCCCCACAGAACCAAAGATTCTAGTAGACAGAACGGCTCTGTCAGACAATGGAATGTAAAGTTAATACCGAGGGATGTCTCTAATGTGCAATGTGAAGTTTTGGAAAGGAGGGGGCTACCACTACCTCATTCATCTCTGACAATTTTTTGTACCTCATGTATGTTTTGCCTATTCTTTTGTTCTAGTTTTCTTTTAATGTTCGAAAGGAAGTATTTATTCTAACTCTTTCTCTCTGCCACTCTGTCATTCATCCAGTTCTGTCCCTTATCAGACGATAGATCTTCTTGTTCTATTGCCTCACCAGGTGCACAACACGTAACCATTCTTACAGTGCTCCCTTCGTTCTTTTGTTCTTCTGTTCCCAGGGTTTGAAACTCATGTATTTTAAGAGATTTTAAGATAGTGTGTGTCTCTTTAAGAAGCTGCAGTTCTTTGTTCTTTGAAAAGGCATTAGCAATGAAAATTACCTGTTTTTGCAAAAGTACAGTTGTTTGGTCTTACGGTATTTTAAGTTTATTTTCTTCCTATTTCTTACCTTTTGAATTGAGTTCAAGAAGGATCTGAATTTCACATTAGCCATGTGAAACTCAGATTGGAACAATTGGGAATATTTTTTAAATTATTCTATTTATTTATTTATGTATTTATTTACTTATTTATTCATAAGGGTCTACCTTGAAAGTAGTTAAAAGAGTGATCTTACATCCCCCACCACCCACAGAGTTCTGGATTAGTGGAGGGCATGAATCTATCTATACATAACTAAAACTCTGATCTTGTGCTCTTCCAGTTTGCGTGATTTGTCTATTTGCGCAAAAATGGTACACGATAGCTCTACGATTTTTCACCAACTCACTCAAGGTTTTCCTGCTTTGCGAGTGCAACAAGTTTTGTTCCGATTGATGGTATATTGTAAAAATTAATGCAGTTTAAAAATCTTAAAAACCACACATGTACAGATTGATCTCCTCTCCTGCCAGTCAGCGGCGTGCGGATTAGTCTCTCCTTCTGTCACTCCCCGGGACGGTCTGCCCCTTCCTGCTTCATCGCATCTTTACTGGAGCTGAGGGATGCTGTGGGTAGCTGGTCGAGGTCTCCAACCGGACATAATTTACGGATGGACCGGAAGCGGCGCGGCGATGTCGCCAAACGGAAAGTGGTGAATCTGATCCCGGCGGAGAGCATCCAGCACTCGCTGTGAGTCCCAAACGCACCACCATTGCAATGCCCCGCAGCTCCAGGCCCTTCCTCTCTGGTCCCCCTCACTGGCTCCTTCCGCCTCTCCGTGATACCACCCTCTCCCCCATGGCTCTGCCCCCGTCTTTTCTCCAAGCTCTCACCCCCCACACCCTCCTCCCGCCCACACGGCTGTAGCTGCTGGTGTTTCCGGGCCAATCTGAGGCCTGGCTCTGAGGGCGCCGACGGCTGATGCTCCTCCGGGGCACACAAGAAGGCAACCTCAAGATCCTGGGGGTGGGGAGGGAGAGTGGGGGAGGAGAGGGGATAGAGGGAGAGAACGCTAGTAGGGAGGGGAGAGGAGTTATGGAAGGAGGGAGGGAGGGAGTGGCTGAGGGCCGGGAGAGGGAGAGAGGTGAGGGAGGGATTGGGGGAGGGAAGGAGAGGGAAAAGAGGGAGGAGGTGAGGAGGGAGAGTGGGGGAGGGGGAATAGAGGGAGAGGGGGGGTAGTAGTGAAGGGGCAGTGGGGGAGGTTGGGAATGGGGAATAGAGGGAGAGGAGGGCAGTGGGGGAGGTGAGGAGGGATAGTGGGGGGGATAGGGGAGGTGAGTGGAGGAGGTGGAGGATAGAGGGGTAGGAGGGGGGTAAAGAGGGGAGAGAAGTTATGGAGGGAGGGAGTGACTGTGGGTAGGGGAAAGGAGAGAGAGAGAGGTGAGGGAGGGATTGGAGGAGGGGAGGAGGCGATGGGAAAGAAGAGGGAGGGTGAAGAGGAGGGGAAGAGAGTGCTAGGGATGAGGGGAAAAGCCTCACCAGCACAGTTGGGGGTTATAGCTGAGTGGTGGAATATTTTGTTGGGGGACCAAGCCTATGTCCCATTTAGTCTAGTAGGACACTAAAGAGTTTAGGTAAAGCCTTGACCAAGACTGGACAGGAATAAGTTATGGTATTTCCAGCCATTTTAACAGTTCAAAACACCAAGCTACAGCTTTTACACCTTTTGAACTGCTAACAGGACAAGCTATGAACCAACCAGCAGATGGCCCTCTATCTGTAATGAGGGTGACCCCATGCTACATACCCCCTGGGGTGCGACTAGAGTGTGGAAGTTAGTTTTGACCTACAGACCCTCAGTGATTAACTAATTATGTACGCACAGCAATTAACCCGAACCTTGTCAGTTTTACATTCACAGGAATTGGAGACGCAGAAACCACTATTAGCATAGAGCGGTGGAAAGGGCCCTTCCAAGTACTACTGACCACACCTACAGCAGTGAAGGTCGAAGATCTTCCTCGTTGGGTACACCTAACCAAAGGCAAAAGGATTGGATACAGGAAAAAGGACAATGAGATTAAATGGCCCAGCTGACCTGGACTAATACCTTTTTGTCTATGAGTTATGAGTTAGTTTGTAGGGGCAATGGCAGTAACTATCGGGTGTGCACTTATCTTCCCCACAACAGCAGAGGACGTGTACCACTGGTGCCTATAGCCCTAAACCAGACTGAAAGCCTGTGGTCCTACTCCGTTTTCACAACATCACGGCGTCTGGCAGTTGCCAAGTAATCTCGCACGTATATGGGAATGTGAGCAACAAGCACAGGGAACCCGAGTATAACAATTTTAAAGGATGGTACACAAGCCCGTTTGAACCAGGCTGGAAGGTTGAGTATAACAAGCAATCCCGATATACCAATAAATAGTAAGATTAAACGAGAACTTACCAGTTCGAAGTTTGATCATTATTTTATGAGGAGTACGTTGAGGGAATACGTAAAGAACCCCACCAGGATGCATGCGTGTCATTCTTCAAAGCAGCGGTGTGAAATCACAGATAATTGTAATGACTTAAACATAGTAAGATTAGAGAAAGAAAATACCAGTTGAGTATATGATCATGGGTGGGAGCGGAGGGCACGTATTCCCTCAACGTACTCCTCATAAAATAATGATCAAACTTCGAACTGGTAAGTTCTCGTTTAATCTTACTATTTTACTTCGGAGTCACGTGAGTGACTACGTGAAGATTTCAAAGCTCTGTGATTTCATGCCGTGGAAACGAGTCCATGCATCACACCTGCCTTAATGACTGTAGGAGGAATTGTGTCAACATAATTTAGACATGAATCCGACATTGAAATCCATAAAATTTATTAACACAAAATTATAACCCCTATTTATGGGGTAAATTAAATTTCAGAACTTAAAATTGTTTCTGCAAACGTTCCAGGTTTCATGACTGGTTTATGATAAAATAGTTGGAATGTTTTTTCCCCTGACCATCCTGCTGCCTTGAGGATTTTGTCCATTGGTACATCCAACTGCATAGCTGCCGATGTAGCTGCAGCCCTGGTGGAATGAGATTTAAAAATATTAGTATCCACCCCAGCCTGTGTTAGAACCTGTTTTCAGCCATCTTGAGATGGTCTGGACCGTCACTCTTTTGTGTGGTTGCTTATGGCTGACTAAAAGTGCCTTCTCATTGCCTCAAATGATTTTTGTTTTCTCCATGTATAACGACAAATGTCTTACTATACAGAGACGATCATCTATTGGGTAAGACCTAAATTCTATATTGAGGCCCGCTGATCCCTGTCTGTTCTGCTTTACTAATTCATAAATATGAAATGTAATATTTTCAGATGAAGAAATCATGTTGTCCAGTCTTAATTTATGTAATGACTGTACCCTTTGTGCCGTGACCAATGCCATTAGCATGACTGTTTTTAATGTCAGTCTATGTAGGGACAGAGCTGTTGCTGGAGACCAATTCCTGAGCATCTTCAGGACAATACTCACATCCCATATTTGGGAGTTCCTGGTTCTTGGGGGATTGGTATTAAAAATTCCCCTCATACGTTTTGTTACCAGTGGGTGAGTTCCAACAGAGTGACGCTCTGTTCCTTGCCATAGATAAGTTGATAGGGCACTTCTGGCACTATAACTGAGCCCCTCATCATAATGGAGGCCTACCAGGTATTCCAGAACAGACGGGATGTTCATATCTCTGTAGGTGATGCTGTTTTTGTGACAATACATCTCCCACTTCCTGATATAGACCAGATACTGTTTTTTGGTGGACTGTCTTTGGGCCGCCGAAATCATGTTCACTGTTCGGACCATCAGTCCCAGCTGTAGTAGTGGTATTTTTAAACTCTATAAATTAATAAATTCAAATAGTTATGGCATGGGTGGCTTTCCCTTGTTACGGGATGAACCAATAAATCTGGTCTATTCGGGATGGTGATACACGGTTCTAATACCATGTTTAGTATCACTGGGAACCATGGTTGAGTAGGCCAATCGGGTACTACCAAAATACCAGACGCAAAGTCTTGCTGTATTTTCCTTAATACCCGACAGATGAGGCTGAAAGGAGGGAATGCATAAATAAACAATTTCCCCCAATGCAGCGAAAATGCACCTGTCGCCGCTGCCCCAGGGTCTGGTTCCCATGAAACATAATTTGATAACTGGTGATTAAGCCTGGATGCGAATAGATCGATATCTGGTATTCCATATCGTTCAAGTTCAAGTTCAAGTGGGTTTATTGTCATGTGTCCCTGTATAGGACAATGAAATTCTTGCTTTGCTTAATCACACAGAAAATAGTAGGCATTTATTACAAAACAGATAAATGTGTCCATATACCATGATATAAATATATACACACATGAATAACTAAACTGGTAAAGTGCAAATAACAGAAAGTGGTTATTAATAATCAGAGTTTTGTCCGAGCCAGGTTTAATAGCCTGATGGCTGTGGGGAAGTAGCTATTCCTGAACCTGGTTGTTGCAGTCTTCAGGCTCCTGTATCTTCTATCTGAAGGTGGCAGGGAGATGAGTGTGTGGCCAGGATGGTGTGGGTCTTTGATGATACTGCCAGCCTTTTTGAGGCAGCGACTGCGATAAATCCCTTCGATGGAAGGAAGGTCAGAGCCGATGATGGACTGGGCAGTGTTTACTACTTTTTGTAGTCTTTTCCTCTCCAGGGCGCTCAAATTGCCGAACCAAGCCACGATGCAACCGGTCAGCATGCTCTCGACTGTGCACCTGTAGAAGTTAGAGAGAGTCTTCCTTGACAAACCGACTCTCCGTAATCTTCTCAGGAAGTAGAGGCGCTGATGAGCTTTTTTGATAATTGCGTTAGTGTACTCGGACCAGGAAAGATCTTCAGAGATGTGCACGCCCAGGAATTTGAAGTTCTTGACCCTTTCAACCATCAACCCGTTGATATAAATGGGGCTGTGGGTCCCCCTCCTACTCCTTCCAAAGTCCACAATCAGTTCCTTGCTTTTGCTGGTGTTGAGGGCCAGGTTATTCCGCTGGCACCATATGGACAGTTGCTCGATCTCTCTTCAGTATTCTGACTCATCCCCATCAGTGATACGCCCCACAATAGTGGTGTCGTTGGTGAAATTGATGATGGAGTTCACACTGTGGTTCGCTACGCAGTCATGGGTATAGAGTGAGTACAGCAGGGGGCTGAGCACGCAGCCTTGAAGTGCTCCCATGCTGATTGTTATTGAGGCTGAAACATTTCCACCAATACGAACAGACTGTGGTCTGTGAATGAGGAAGTCGAGGATCCAGTTGCATAGGGATGTGCTGAGACCCAGTTCTGCGAGTTTGGTAACCAGTTTGGAGGGGATGATTGTGTTAAATGCCGAGCTATAATCAATGAATAACAGCCTGACATATGAGTTTTTGTTGTCCAAGTGGTCCAGTGCGGAGCAGAGGGCCAGCGAGATCGCATCCACCGTTGATCTGTTGTGGCGGTACGCGAACTGCAGTGGGTCTAGGTTTTTGTCGAGGTAGGAATTGATTTGCTCCATGATCAACCTCTCAAAGCACTTCATCACCACTGGCGTTAGTGCCACTGGTCGATGGTCATTGAGGCACGTCACCTTACTCTTCTTGGGCACCAGTATAATTGATGCCCTTTTAAAGCAGGTGGGGACCTCAGACCTCAGAAGTGAGAGGTTAAAAATGTCCGTAAAAACCCCCGCCAGTTGGTCCGCACAGGTTTTTAGAACACGACCGGGTATACCATCAGGACCAGGTGCTTTTCGGGGGTTCACACCTCTGAAGGATTTCCTGACATGTGACTGAGACTGAAATGCCAGCACAGCGAATGTGGGATCGGGAAGGCACATCAGTATTCTCCCTGTCAAAGCGTGCGTAAAACGCATTGATCTCATCAGGGAGTGATGTTGCACCGACATTCAAGCTGCCTCCTGGTTTTGCCTTGTAGGAGGTGATTGCATTCAGACCCTGCCACAGCTGCCGAACATCTGTCTCGTCCTTCAGTTTGGAGCAGAAGTCCCTTTTGGCCTTTTTGATGGCCTTACCAAGGTCGTATCCGGTCTTCATGTAGGCCACTGTATAATTGGAGGTGAATGCCCTGTGTCTGGACTTCAGGAGAGTGCGGATCTCAAAGTTCATCCAAGGTTTCTGATTGGGAAACACTCGGAAGGTTTTTCTAGGGATGCAGTCCTCCACACATTTCTTTATGAAGTCTGTAACGACTGTGGCATATTCGTTCAAGTCCGTTGCCGAGTCCTTGAACATTGCCCAGTCTACAGACTCCAAACAGTCCTGGAGTTGTTCTTCTGCCCCCCACCTCCCCCCCCCCCCCCCCCCCCCCCGACCAGCTCTGTACTGCCCTCACTTCGGGGGGGTGCGCTCTTTAATTACTGCAGAATTTAATTGCTGAAGAAGCAGCACCGTGGTATGGTCGGATTTACCGAAATGAGGGTGAGGGATAGAGCGATAGGCATTCTTGATGGTGGTGTAGCAGTGGTCGAGGGTGTTAGGTCCTCTGGTGCAGCAGGAGACATGTTGGTGGAAGTTGGGGAGTGATTTCTTGAGGTTCGCCTTATTGAAGTCCCCAGCAATGGTGGTAAATGCCTTGGGGTAAGACATCTGGTGTTTGTTGACCACGGCGTGCAGCTCCTCCAGTGCCAGACGGACGTCTGCCTTGGGTGGGATGTAGACCGCGGTCAGGATAGATAGATATAGATATGCCATTTATTGTCACTATACATGTACAGTGAAACTGAAAGCTGCTCGTACTCAGTGCATACATACAATTTTTAGCACAAAAAAAACAAGAAACAGAAAAAAAAAAAAACAGAAGGGAGATGGGGGGGGGGGGGGGGAATAGGTGCACAAATTCTGCGGCGCTACATACATATATACATATATACAGATGGAAGTCCGTGTTGGGCGGTGTAGTCAGTGCATGTGTGAATTTGAATTTATAGTAGATATAATTCTTGGAAAGCAACTATTCCTGAGTCTGTTTGTCCTGGATTTGATGCACCTATAGCGCCTTCCAGAGGGCAGCAGGTCGAACAGTCCAAACGCAGGATGGGAGCTGTCTTGGATTATCTTCTTTGCCCTGCTAAGGCAGCGGGAGGTGTAGATGTCCATCAGGGAGGGGGAGAGGGCAGCCAATGATCCTCTGCGCTGTCCTGGTTACCCTCTGAAGCCTCTCCCTGTCTGCCATGGTGCAGCTGCCATACCATGCTGTAATGCAGTATGTCAGCAGGCTCTCGATGGACGAGCGGTAGAAGGTCAGCAGCAGGTTAGAGTCCAGGTTGTGCTTCCTGAGGACCCTCAGGAAGTGCAGCCGCTGCTGAGCCTTCTTGATGACCGCTGTCGTGTTGTCCGTCCAGGAGATGTCAGCAGCGATATGGACGCCGAGAAACCGGAAGGTGTTGACCCTCTCCACACACTCGCCGTTGATGTGTAGGGGGGCTAAGTCGGTGCTGTGCCTCCTGAAGTCGACAATGAGCTCTTTTGTTTTCCTGGTGTTCAGAGCCAGATTGTTTTCTGAGCACCAGGTTGTCAACTTCAGGACTTCCTCTCTGTAGGCTGCCTCGTCTCCCTTCGAAATAAGTCCGACCACAGTAGTGTCGTCAGCAAATTTGACGATGCGGTTGTTGTTGTGGGCCGGACTACAGTCGTAGGTGTAGAGACAGTATAAGAGGGGGCTTAGCACACAGCCCTGTGGGGAACCGGTACTCAACCTGCGAGTGGAGGAGAGGTGGGGGCCGAGTCTCACAGTCTGGGGCCGGTTGGTGAGGAAATCCTTTATCCAGGCACATGTGACAGTGGGGAGGCCGAGAGTGACCAGTTTACCAATGAGAATGTCCGGAATGATTGTATTAAAGGCTGAACTAAAATCCACAAAGAGCATCCGGACGTAGCTCTGCCCCTGCTCCAGATGGCTCAGCACAGAGTGGAGAGCTACGGTGATGGCGTCTTCTGTGGATCTGTTTTGGCGATAGGCGAATTGGTGGGGGTCGAGGTCTGGTGGTAGATAGTCCTTGATGTGCTGGAGGACCAACCTCTCGAAGCACTTCGTGATTACCGGAGTGAGGGCCACAGGACGGTAGTCATTAAGGCTGGTGATGGTAGACTTCTTCGGCACAGGGACGATTGTGGCTGATTTTAGGCAGGACGGAATAACTGCCTGGTCCAGGGAGAGGTTGAAAATTCTGGTGAAGATGGCAGTGAGCTGGTGGGCGCACGCTTTGAGCACCTTACCAGGGACTCCATCTGGGCCGGTAGCCTTCTTGGGGTTCACTGCCAGGAGCACCCGTCTGACATCGTGCTCCCTGACAGTGAGTGGAGTAGTACAGGAGCTAGGTGAGGGTGGAAACAGGGCTGTAGCAGGTGAGTGCTGCTGTTTTGATGTTTCAAAGCGGGAGAAGAAGCAATTTAGCTTTTCTGCCAGCGGCGCACTCAGGTCTTCTGACTTTGTGGCACAGCCTCTGTAGTTGGTAATGTCTTGTATGCCCCGCCATACCTCCCGTGTATTATTGCTGGACAAGTGGGACTCTATGCTCCTACATAACGGAGGTGAATTCTCTTGGGAGGTAGAAGACCATCAAGGTAGAGCAGGAGTTGGACAGGACTGTCACGTCTGAACACCACGCAGAGTTGACCATGAGGCAGATGCTGTATCGTGCTGTAATGTCAGCAAATACTTTTTTTATTTAATATCCATTCGGTGTTTTCATTAAATTTGCGTGACCTGGTGTCTGCCACTAATTTAGTTTTCCTGTTAGGTAAGTAGCTGATATCCAAATATCTCTCTGGATACACCATTGTCAAATTGTATTAGCCAGATTGTCACATGATGTCGATTTGTTTCCACCCATGTGGTTGATATATGCTACCACGGTGGTATTGACTATCTGTAGTCTAACATGCTGGTGATATGACCCAGTACAATATGACTTTAGGCCATAGAATGCACCCAACATTTCCAGGTAGTTTATGCCCAGTGTGAGTAATAATGATGCCTCCTGAGCAGTCCATCTACCTCCACAGCTGGAGATGGAATTGGTGGCACCCCAACCAAGTGCACTGGCATCAGTTTGTAGTACCATAGAAGGGTTGCTGATAAGGATTGGATTGAAACAAAGCCAAATGTTATCTATCCACCATTTTAGTTCCATTATAGCTTTGATTGGTAGCTTCATTGGTCTGTCAAAATGACCAGCATTGATTTTGAGTGCTTGTATTTTTGCTCTCTGTAAATTTTGGTAATGTAAAGGTCCTAATTGTGTGGCTGGAAAAGCAGCCACCATTTTGCCAATTACTTTTGCTACCAATCTGATGGATGGTTTACTGATGTCAATGAGGTTATTGCAAGCCTCTATTAAGTCTATAGCCTTTCTCTTTGACAAAGTCACCGACATGTGAACTGAGTCAATGGTGAACCCCAAATAGTCCATAGTAGTGGAAGGCGTTAATTTAGATTTAACTGGATGGATAATAAACCCCAGTTTTTCAAATAACTGTTTTGTGGCTGTTACAGTTTGTTTGGCCAATTCCAAAGTTTTGCCCACAATAAGTATGTCATCTAGATATGCCATGACCATGTGTTTTCGTTTCCGTAGAAAAGCTAGGGCTGGTTTCAAAATTTTTGTGAACAGCCTGGGGGCTGATGTTATTTGGCAGCGCTCTATACTGCCAGAGCTGTCCCATCCAGTTGAATTTTAAGTAACATCTGTGGTCACCTCGTATAGGCACTGAATAATAAGCATCTTTTAAATCGATGCTAGCCATGAAGTAACCTTTGGAAATCAATTGTTTAGCAGTAACAAAGGTTTCCATTTTAAAATGAATATATTGTACAAATGTATTCAATTTGGTCAGATCTATGATGATGCGACAACCACCATCTTTTTTGTTTTTGGTAAATATATTGGACACGAATTCTAGCGGTTCGTGTTGGGATTTTTCAATTACACCTTTTGCGTAAAGCCGCTCCAGTTCAGCATGCGCTTCTGATTTCTCTTTACCAGAAAGTACGAACATTCGGTTCGGATATGTTGAACTGGAGGCCTGTACTTGTGTATAAATTCTATTGTATATACCCTGGATACTGCTTAAAATATAAGTATCGGTTGTTAACATACTCCATGCATCCAGAAAGGAGTGTAATCTCCCCCCAACCTCCATGCTCCCTGTATTTTGTAGGGAACCAGACCCACCTACCTCCATAGTTACCAGTGGCAGGTTTACTTCTTTTTGTAAGTCCCTTGTTGATGTTGAGGCGGTGGTGTCTGGGTTTGTGGTTTGGTTGATGTTGGAGGTTCGCGTATCTTCCAAGGCCGGCCTGGGCCATGGCCTAAAAAAGACTCATGTTTTGTGTACCGGACCTTCGAGCTTTCACCAGTCGGTCTTGTTCTACTGGTGGGTGCGTAGGGGTGCTGTCTGTCTATGGCTGTAGTGGGTTTTTGATGAAGTCCCTTTTATGGGTCCCAGGGTTTTTGCTTCCTCATCGAACTCCTTGACTTGCTTCGATAGGTTACCTCCAAATAGTAGTATTGGTGATTTTATGTTCCCAGGTTTGCACAGACACGCGAATGTCGGATTTAAAGTGGGTCGGATGGCACTCTTCCTGATGTTATTTATCTCATGTTGAGTGTTGCAAAGCAGTGCCAGTGCATCCTGTTGGTCCTGGGACATGTCCTTCTCATCCACTGTGCGGGCAAATGCTGTTATCCCTGCTGTTAGCAGTTTTAATACCTTTTGGAGTTTGATATCCATGCCTCTAACTCCTATTCCAATATGTTTCCATATACAAGTATTTACTACTGGAACATTCAGGGATATACAGTTGCCCGGTGCCAGGTGTCTTGACGTGGTGTCCAATACAGCCTGTTCTTGTAGCTGGTTAAAGGACATATAGTCTATACTGGCAGCTAGCTTTTGCTCCAGGTTTTGGCCAGTCTGGTCTGGCTGTATGAAGTTGGACACCATGTCCAGTAGATTTTCTCGTTCCTGCACCCCCTGCACACTTGATTTTTCTTCTGCGAATGCCTCTTCAGGATCAGCCCAGAACTGACCCCCAGTGCCGCCCTCTGATGATGGAGAAGCACTGTGCAGCCCTACAAGAGGTGCTGCTGTGGGTTTTTCATAAAGCCCACAGTGACTCGACTCCATCTCCCGGAGCCTGTCACGTTGGAGAAAATGCTCCACACACCGCTCCATCCGGCTCCAGCGCTCACGGTCGCTGGCCACCCGCGGCTGCTCAAAGTCGGACTCATCTGAGTCCACAACTTTGTTAGTTTTCTGTCTTGCCTTACCGCCCGGCCGCGGAGTGGATCTGGCCGGTGCAGAGGCGACATCGGGCACAGCTGATCCCATTATCGGTGATTCAAGTGCCGCTGGCCGCTGCTGGCTGCCCGCTACTCCGCGGTCCTCCCCCACCAGCTTTGTCGCAGCCCTTGTTGCTTTCTTCAATTTGTCCATGCTCCCCACCTGTAAATTGGTATGGGAAACACAAAAAGACCGCACAGTAACTCTTACCTGCAGGTTCCGGCTTTTAAACTGCCGCTGCGGGGGAACATCGTTCCACCCCGCCTGACGTTTCGCAATGCATGTAGCGATATGGCATGCATGCGTCCTGGCAGGGTTCTTCACGTAGTCACTCACGTGACTCCGAAGTAAAATAGCTCATGTCACTGCAACAACCCAGAGAAAGGGACATAATTGGGAAACAGCTCATGCACCGCAATCACTCCTCAGAGACCACCACCACCAGTAAATGGAACATAACTTGTGTGCAAGCTACGGGCATGGATGCCAACGGTAGACTACAGACATGTTGTTCCCTGCATGAAAGTGGTCCAGGATCTTGCAGAGGTAGCTAAAACCCTAAGAATCAAAGGGGGTATCTGGGAAGCAGAGGTGTTGTATGATTGCTTTCCCCCTCTACAGGAAAGCCAAGTTAACAAGGGAGTTGCTCAATATTGCTTCCCCCATGGAATCACTGACAAATACAACTGTCGTAGTCCTAGCAAATGCAAAGATGGCCATTACGTCTCTTTCAGCAGACATGGTTGCCATCCGCATGGAATGGCCTTGCAGATCATATGACATTAGATTTGATCTTGGCAGAAAGAAAGGGGGCACCTGCGATATTTAAAGGACAAGAGTGTTGCGCCTACATCCCTGATAAATCCTCTAATATCACTGACATTGCTAAGAAATTGAGAAGATCCGTAGGGTTGGCAGTGACATGTATGGATACAGTGAGAAATGGGAACCGGTGGCCATACCGTTGGTTTGGTGGAATTAGGGGTATTGTGATACATTATAGCTCTATCCTTCTGCTTTTCATTATTAAATGCTTGCGACCATTGTGCAGATACAGAGGACTGCGAATGTTATCATTTTATGATAAAAGGAGGGAATGAAAGAGTTATTACATTTTATTTTAACAACATTTAAATAGATAATGCAGTCGTGTCTAACAGGAGTTTAAGAAATAGAGACATTGTAAGTAGTCTCTATTCTCTACTAACTACAATGTATATGTAATATGAGAAAGCATTGTTTGAGAAAAGAGACCCGGTGCCAAATCTGATATAACTGACAGTTTTAAGAAACATACGGAATCAAGGACAAGGCAATAACTCCTGCCAATAATGACTGTGCCAACCTTGATACAAAATGGAGTCGACTGTCCTTCTTTGTCTAGAAACTTTGTCTCAAAACTGAAATGGATGAACAGTATGCCTGAGCTAAGATTGGAGAATACTGCTGACATTGCATAGTTTACTAATAACTTGCTATTGATTTAGCTTGATATGGGTCTAGCTTTCCTTATTTCCTGAAAGGCTACAGATTCTTTCAATCATGCGATAGACTTGGTAGGTGCGTTTATTGATAAGAAATTACTAAAATTGTACTAACTTTTCTTTGTTTGGAGAGTTGTGCGACAGGGAAGCGAAGGTGTATAGCTTCCAGCACACTCCTGCTAGCGAATAAAAGAATCTTGCCTCACTCTGTGCTTGACTTGTCTGTGATAAGTAATCGAACTTTAACACCTATCCACATATCCACACCTGTGCCAGCAGTCTGGAGGAGCGGGCAAAGACCTTGCCATAGAACAGACAGGTGTAGGGGCTCTGGCTGGTGTGGGCTCGCCGGTGCTCCAACAGGTGGTCAAGGAGGGCGAAGCCCTTACCACAGGAAGGGCAGGGGAAGGGACGCTCACCGCTGTGGGTACGCCGATGCTGCCACAGGCAGGTCATGCGGGCGAAACCCTTGCCACACTCAATGCACACAAAGGGTCTCTCTCCGGTGTGTACTGGCTGGTGCTCCCGCAGCCCCCGTGCGTTCTTGAAATGCTTTCCACAGTGGGAGCAGCCACTCGCCGGCATGGGCCCGCCGGTGCTGCGGCAACTCCAATGAGCTGTCAAATGCCTCACTGCAGTACGCACAGCCTTAGGGCTGGCCACTGGTGTGCACGCGCTGGTGAGACAGGGCGTGGGAAACCATGGTAAAGCACTATCCACACTCTGGGCTGGGGACGGGTCAGTCGCTGGCGTGCACCTGCTGGTGGGACAGCAGGCTGGAGGAGCGGGTGTAGCTCTTGCCGCACTGGGCGCAGGTGAAGGGGCGCTCGCCGGTGTGGGTGCGTTGGTGCTCCAGCAGGCGGTAGGAGTTGGTGAAGCCCTTGTCGCACTGGGCGCAGATGAAGGGGCGCTCGCCGGTGTGGGTGCGCTGGTGATCCAGCAGGTTGTTGGAGCGGGTGAAGCTCTTCCCACACTCGCTGCAGGTGTAGGGCCGCTCCCCAGTGTGCAGGCGCCTGTGCACCTTTAGCTGCGTAGATGACTTGAAGCCTTTGTCACAGTCGGAGCAGGTGAAGGGCCGCTCATTGCTGTGCACCTGCCGATGCTCCCGCAGCCCCGACGACCGGGTAAAGCCCTTTCCGCAGATGGAGCAGCCATAGGGCTTCTCACCCGTGTGCTCCCGCCGGTGGTCCTTCAGGTGATTTGCCGTCTTGAAGCTCTTGCAGCAGTCGGAGCAGTTGAAGGGGCGTTCTCCCGTGTGCATCCGCCGGTGGGCCTCCAGCTGGCTTGGGCGCTGCCAGGCCTTGCCACACACGTCGCACTCATAATGCTTCTCCTTATTGTGCCCTATCATGTGGTCCTCCATTAAAGTCCAGCCCCTTGAAGCTCAGCCCACACACCGAGCAGATGGGGGGCTCACTGGTACCCTGGGTGCCCTCAATGGCCGCTCACGTCCCCACCTCTCCGTCCATAGCAACCCTGCAGGAGGGTCAACAAGCGGGTAAACAGATCATTACTAACAAGTGAACATTACTAGTGCTTGAAGGGAGGGCGGGAGGGGTGAGGGGGGGAGGGGGGGGGGGCGGGGTGAAGGTGGAGAGATGGGGAGGAGAGGCGTGAAGGGGGAAGGGGAGGGGTACTCGCACTTACCTGGGGATGAGCAAACGGTAATCGCGTCGAGCCGCCGTGACGTCAACCGCCTGCGCAACGACCGAAACCCAGACGTCACCGCCAAACCAGAGACGCTGCACCGCGGCATCCCGCCGCCAGGGACGCTACATTCGGAGGACCAGCGGCGCCGCACCGCGGCATCCCGCCGCCAGGGGCGCTACATTCGGAGGACCAGCCGACGTTGCACCGGGAGGACTGGATCCGCTGCACCGCGGCCTCCCGGACCTCCTTCCCTCCTTCACTCACTGACATCGCCCGCACGCCTCGGGCTCCGGCTCCTCGGGTCGCCGGCCGCAGGATCGCCCTCGAGAAGGGAGGAGGGGGCGGGGAAAGGACGCGGGGCCGAGCGGCGGCGGCGGAGCTCCGCCATAGGATCTTTGGTTCCCACCTGAGCGTCGGCCTCACGTGACCGGCGACCAGGTCCCGCCCCCGCACTGACGGGCAGCGCCAGCGGCCAATGGATTGAGGAACTCCCGCCCCCGCCCCTCCCGCATCCGGTCACCATTTGGTCACCACGGGGAGGAAAGCGGGCGAACTCCACACCGACTGCCGTGTCGGCGTCTCTCCTCCTCCCCTCACCCCTCACCCTCCCCCCCCTCACCCTTCCCCCCCCCTCACCCTCTCCCTCCCCCCCCCCCCCCCCCTCTCCCTCCCCCCCTCACCCCCCCCCTCCCCCCCACTCACCCCCCTCTCCCCCCTCTCCCCCCCCCCCCACCCTTCACCCTCTCACCCTTCTCCCTCTCCCTACTCCCTCCCCCTCACACCTCCCTCCCACCCCCTGAAACCCAATGCAGAATCACTCCCTGGAGCTGGAGTAACTCCCTGGGGCATCTCTTGCTTCTTGGTTTCCTGGTCCCCCCAAAATATTCCAAATTAAATTTAAACTGGAGGTGGAGGAGGGTCCACCACCAAACTCCAAACTCAGCACAAAACAGTCTATTGCACTTTATCTGTTTATTTATTGTGTGTATATATATATATATATGCTCTATTTTATATAGACACGCTGAACTTTTATCTCCTGTTCTGTATTATGTTTACATATTCTGTTGTGTTGCAGCAAGCAAGAATTTCTTTGCCCTATCTGGGACACATGAAAAGAATCTCTTGATTCTTGACTTGGACTTAAGCAAAAAAAGGGTTCTTGGGGGAAAAAAGAGCTACCTTAAATTTAGTTGTGTCTGGTTGGGTAACTATGGTAGGGTGAAGACTGGAGCAGCCAGCATCTCTGGATATAAGAAATTGGGTGACGTTTCGGGTAGAGACCCTTCTTTAGACTCCTAGATTTTAGTGTTTTAGGAAAAGGGGAGATGCAACGAGACCTGGGTGTCATGGTACACCAGTCATTGAAAGTAGGCATGCAGAAACAGCAGGCAGTGAAGAAAGCAAATGGTATGTTAGCATTCATAGCAAAAGGATTTGAGTATAGGAGCAGGGAGGTTCTACTGCAGTTGTACAGGATCTTGGTGAGACCACACCTGGAGTATTGCATACAGTTTTGGTCTCCTAATCTGAGGAAAGACATTCTTGCCATAGAGGGAGTACAGAGAAGGTTCACCAGACTGATTCCTGGGATGTCAGGACTTTCATATGAAGAAATACTGGATAGACCCGGCTTGTACTCGCTAGAATTTAAGAAGATTGAGGGAGGATCTTATAGAAACTTACAAAATTCTTAAGGAGTTGGACAGGCTAGGTGCAGGAAGATTGTTCCCGATGTTGGGGTAGTCCAGAACAAGGGATCACAGTTTAAGGATAAGGGGGAAATCTTTTAGGACTGAGATGAGAAAAACGTTTTTCACACAGAATTCTCTGGAATTCTCTGCCACAGAAGGTAGTTGAGGCCAGTTCATTGGCTTTAAGAGGGAGTTAAATGTGGCCCTTGTAGCTAAAGGGATCAGGGGGTATGGAGAGAAGGCAGGTACAGGATACTGAGTTGGATTATCAGCCATGATCATATTGAATGGTGGTGCAGGCTCAAAGGGTCGAATGGCCTACTCCTGCACCTATTTTCTATGTTTCTATGTTTATGAAAGGGAAATCATGCTTGACTAATCTTCTGGAATTTTTTGAGGGTGTGACAAGTAAATTGGATGAAGGGGTGCCAGTGCGTGTAGTGTATCTAGACTTTCAGAAAGCCTTTGATAAGTTCCCGCACGGGAGACTGGTGACTAAAATTAGAGCGCATGGTATTGGGGGTAGGGTGTTGACGGATACAAAATTGGTTGGCAGACAGGAAGCAAAGAGTAGGAGTGAACGGGTCCTTTTCAGAATGGCAGGCAGTGGCAAGTGGAGTGCTGCAAGGCTCGGTGTTGGGGCTGCAACTGTTTACCATATATATTAATGATTTGAAAGATGGAATTAGGAGCAACACTAGCAAGTTTGCGGATGACACAAAGCTGGGTAGCAGTGTGAACTGTGAAGAGGATGTTAGGAGGTTGCAGTGTGATCTGGGCAGGTTCAGTGAGTGGGCAGATGCATGGCAGATGCAGTATAATATAGATAAATGTGAGGTTATCCACTTTGGTGGCAAAAACAAGGGGGCAGATGATTACCTCAATGGGGTTAGGGTAGGTAAGGGTGAGGTGCAGCGAGACCTGGGCGTCCTTGTACACCAGTCTCTGAAAGTTGGCGTGCAGGTACAGCAGGCAGTGAAGAAAGCTAATGGAATGTTAGCCTTCATAACAAGAGGATTTCAGTATAGGAGTAAAGAGGTTCTTCTGCAGTTGTATAGGGCTCTGGTGAGACCACATCTGGAGTATTGTGTACAGTTTTGGTCTCCTAATTTGAGGAAGGACATCCTTGTGATTGAGGCAGTGCAGCGTAGGTTCACGAGATTGATCCCTGGGATGGCGGGACTGTCATATGAGGAAAGATTGAAAAGACTAGGCTTGTATTCACTGGAGTTTAGAAGGATGAGGGGGATCTTATAGAGACATAAAATTATAAAAGGACTGGACAAGCTAGATGCAGGAAAAATGTTCCCAATGCTGGGCGAGTCCAGAACCAGGGGCCACAGTCTTAGAATAAAGGGGAGGTCATTTAAGACTGAGGTGAGAAAAAACTTTTTCACCCAGAGAGTTGTGAATTTATTGAATTCCCTGCCACAGAGGGCAGTGGAGGCCAAGTCACTGGATGGATTTAAGAGAGAGTTAGATAGAGCTCTAGGGGCTAGTGGAGTCAAGATATATGGGGAGAAGGCAGGCACAGGTTATTGATAGGGGACGATCAGCCATGATCGCAATGAATGGCGGTGCTGGCTCGAAGGGCCATATGGCCTCCTCCTGCACCTATTTTCTATGTTTCTATGTCCTCACTCGAAGAGTACAGGAGGTGCGAAGGGTAGACACAGAAAGACAGGGGATGAAACGAGCGCAGGAGACCTCAGTGAAAGTTCCTCTTGAAAACAGGTACACACCCTCCTAGGAGCTGTCGGGGCAAAGGACACTTCCCGTCCGAGTGGCGGACACGTCTGTGACAAGAGTCCTGGCACTGAGGCCCGACCGGCGAGACCGACGTGGGTGACTCCATTGCCAGGAGATTCTGTGGCAACAGGCAAGACTCGAGGATGGTGTGTTGCCTTCCTGGTGCCAGGGTGCAAGACGTCTCAGACCGACTTCAGAACATCCTCGAGAGGGAAGGTGAGCAGCCGGAAGTAGTTGTGCATGTAAGCATAAATGACGTGGGTAAGAAGAGGAAGGAGGTTCTGCAACATAGGCAGGAGGCTGAAAAGCAGGACCTCTAGGGTGGTTATCTCTGGGTTGCTTCTAGTACCTCGTGCTAGTGAGGGTAGGAACAGGGAGATAGGGGATCTGAATGTGTGGCTGAGGAGTTGGTGTAGGGGGGCAGGGATTTAGATTTCTACATCACTGGAATCTCTTCTGGGGCAGGGGTGACCTGTACAAAAGGGACGGGTTGCACCTTAATTGGAAGGTGGACTAACATTCTGGCAGGCAGGTTTGCTAGTGTTACACGGGTGGGTTTAAACTAAACAGTGGGGGGGGTGGAGTCAACAATGTGGACATGTATCTGTGCAGCCAACGGGAAAGAGAGTGCATGAAAGGTCACGTTTAAACTAACAGGGCAGGGGGATGGGACCCAAATGCAAGGAGACAGAGGGCCATAACAGGAGGACAGAAGCAAAAGGTCGAAAGGAGATGGGAAAAATTAACCTGAAAGCTTTGTGCCTTAATGTGAAGAGTATTCGAAATAAGGTGGATGAATTGGATGCACAGTTAGTAGTTAAGGAATATGATATAGTTGGGATTTCGGAGACATGGCTCCAGGGTGACCAAGGCTGGGAGCTAAACTTGCTGGGGTATTCGATATTCAGGAAGGATAGACAGAAAGGAAGGGGAGGTGGGTTGGCAATCACTGGTTAAAGAGGAGATTTATGCAATAGCAAGGAGAGACATCAGCCTGGATGCTCTAGAATGGGTACGGGTAGAACAGCGAAATAGCCAAGGGTGTGAAATAATAATAATAATAATAATAATCTTTATTTATATAGCACTTTTCAACAAAACCAGTATTTGAACCAAAGTGCTTTACAGAGATTGATTAAATTAATTGAACAGATCAAATGTCAATAAATCCATAAAAACAAAAAAGAGAAAAAAGACACAGAACAGTACACTATAGAAATCAACAAGAAACGTCCCCCCACAGCAGAATTCACTGTGAGGGAAGGCACTAAAATTATCCAGTTCTCCCCCTCATAGTCTACCCGAGGTCGGGGTCTATATGTGGCCTCCTCAGCCAACTCGATGTTCTCAGGCCCTCTGCCGCGAAGCCGGATCATCGCCGTCGGGTGAACGATTTTTCAGCGGCCTTCAAATGCTTGTTGGAGTTGTATACAGACCACCAAACAGCAGTAGTGAGGTTGGGGATGGAATCAAACAGGAAATTAGGATGCGTGTAGCAATGGTACAGTAGTTATCATGTAACTTTAATCTACATATAGATTGGACCAACGAAATTGGTAACGGCGCTGAGGAAGAGGATTTCCTAGAATGTATACGGAATGGTTTTTTAAACCAATATGTAGAAGAACCGACTAGAGGGCAGGTCATCCTAGACTGGGTATTGTGTAATGAGGAAGGATTAGTTAGCGATCTTCTGGCACAGAACCCCTTGGGCAACAGTGACCATAATATGGAGGATTTCTGCATTGGTTAATTCAGAGAATAGAAACATAGAAAATAGGTGCAGGAGTAGGCCATTCGGCCCTTCGAGCCTGCACCGCCATTCAATATGATCATGGCTGATCATCCAACTCAGTATCCTGTTGCTGCCTTCTCTCCATACCCCCTGATCCCTTTAGCCACATGGGCCACATCTAACTCCCTCTTAAATATAGCCAATGAACTGTGGCCTCAACTACCTTCTGCGGCAGAGAATTCCAGAGATTCACCACTCTCTGTGTGAAAAAGGTTTTTCCTCATCTCGGTCCTAAAAGATTTCCCCCTTATCCTTAAACTGTGACCCCTTGTTCTGGACTTCCCCAACATCGGGAACAATCTTCCTGCATCTAGCCTGTCCAACCCCTTAAGAATTTTGTAAGTTTCTATAAGATCCCCCATCAATCTTCTAAATTCTAGCGAGTACAAACCGAGTCTATCCAGTCTTTCTTCATATGAAAGTCCTGACTTCCCAGGAATCAGTCTGGTGAACCTTCTCTGTACTCCCTCTATGGCAAGAATGTCTTTCCTCAGATTAGGAGACCAAAACTGTACGCAATACTCCAAGTGTGGTCTCACTAAGACCCTGTACAACTGCAGTACAACCTCCCTGCTCCTATACTCAAATCCTTTTGCTATGAATGCTAACATACCATTCACCTTCTTCACTGCCTGCTGCACCTGCATGCCTACTTTTAATGACTGGTGTACCATGACACCCAGGTCTCGTTGCATCTCCCCCTTTCCTATTCGGCCACCATTCAGATAATAATCTACTTTCCTATTTTTGCCACCAAAGTGGATAACCTCACATTTATCCACATTATACTGCATCTGCCATACATTTGCCCACTCACCCAGCCTATCCAAGTCACCTTGCAACCTCCTAGCATCCTCCTCACAGCTAACACTGACCCCCAGCGTGTCATCCACAAGCTTGGAGATGTTGCATTCAATTCCCTCGTCCAAATCATTAATATATATCGTAAATAGCTGGGGTCCCAGAACTGAGCCTTGCATTGCCCCACTAGTCACTGCCTGCCATTGTAAAAAGGACCCGTTCACTCCTACTCTTTGCTTCCTGTCTGCCAACCAGTTCTCTATCCACATCAATACTGAACCCACAATACCATGTGATTTAAGTTTGTATACTAATCTCTTATGTGGGACCTTGTCAAAAGCCTTCTGAAAGTCCAGATATAACACATCCACTGGTTCTCCCTTATCCACTCTACTAGTTACATCCTCGAAAAATTCTATAAGATTCGTCAGACATGATTTACCTTTCATAAATCCATGCTGACTTTGTCCAATGATTTCACCACTTTCCAAATGTGCTGCTATCCCATCTTTAATAACTGATTCTAGCAGTTTCCCCACTACTGGCATTAGACTAACTGGTCTGTAATTCCCCGTTTTCTCTCACCCTCCCTTTTTAAAAAGTGGAGTTATATTAGCTACCCTCCAATCCTCAGGAACTACTCCAGAATCTAAAGAATTTTGAAAAATTATCACTAATGCATCCACTATTTCTGGGGCTACTTCCTTAAGTACTCTGGGATGCAGCCTATCTCGCCCTGGGGATTTATCGGCCTTTAATCCATTCAATTTACCTAACACCACTTACCGGCTAACCTGGATTTCACTCAGTTTCCCCCCATCTCATTTGACCCCCGGTCCCCTGCTATTTCCGGCAGATTATTTATGTCTTCCTTAGTGAAGACAGAACCAAAGTAGTTATTCAATTGGTCTGCCATGTCCTTGTTCCCCACGATCAATTCACCCGTTTCTGACTGCAAGGGACCTACAATTGTTTTAACTAATCTTTTTCTCTTCACATATCTATAAAAGCTTTTGCTGTCAGTTTTTATGTTCCCTGCCAGTTTTCTTTCATAATCTATTTTCCCTTTCCTAATTAAGAATAACACGGTTAAAGGAGACTTTGAAGGGATGAGACGGGAATTGACTAGGATAGACTGGCAAATTATACTTGAAGGGTTGATGGTGGAGATGCAATGGCAAAGATTTAAAGACCGCGTGGATGAACTCCAAAAATTGTTCATCCGTCTCGGGCGAAAAAATAAGAAGGGGAAGGTGGCTCAACCGTGGTTAACGAGGGAAATCAAGGAAGAAGCATATAAATTGGCCAGAGGAAACCGGAGGACAAGGAGAAATTTAGAACTCAACAGAGGATGACAAAGGGCGAAAAAAGAACATGAAGAAAGCTTGCGGGAATATAAAAACTGACTAAAAGTTCCATTACGTAAACAAAAATGCTGGAGAAACTCAGCGGGTGCAGCAGCATCTATGGAGCGAAGGAAATAGGCAACGTTTCGGGCCAAAACCCTTCTTCAGACTGATGGGGGATGGGGTGGGGAGAAGAACGGAAAAAGGAGGAGGAGGAGTCCGAGGGCTGAGAGAGAGATAGGAAGGGTAGGAGACAGCAAGGGCTAACAAAATTGGGAGAATTTAATGTTCATGCCCCAACGATGCAGACTCCCCAAGTGGAATATGAGGTGCTGTTCCTCCAATTACCGGTGTTGCTCGCTCTGGCCGTGGAGGAGACCCAGGACAGAGAGGTCGGATATGGAATGGGAGGGGGAGTTGAAGTGCTGAGCCACCGGGAGGTCAGGTAGGTTATTGCGGACCGAGCGGAGGTGTTCGGCGAAACGATCGGCAAGCCTCTGCTTGGTCTCACCGACGTAGATCTGCTGACATCTAGAGCAGCGGATGCAATAGATGAGGTTGGAGGAGATGCAGGTGAACCTTTATCACACCTGGAACGACTGCTTGGGTCCTTGAATGGAGTCGAGGGGGGAGGTAAAGTGTAGCATCTCTTACGGTTGCAAGGGAAAGTGCCCGGGGAGGGGGTGCAGCGGGAGGGAAGGGAAGAATTGACATGGGGGGAGATGGGAAGATGTGGCGAGTGGTGGAGTCACGTTGGAGATGGCGAAACTGACGGAGGATTACTTGTTGTATGTGACGACTGGTGGAGTGAAAGGTGAGGACTAGGGGGACTCTGCCCTTGTTGCGAGTGGGGGGATGGGGAGAGAGAGCAGTGTTACGAAGAGACCCTGGTGCGAGCATCATCTCTGGTGGAGGAGGGGAACCCCCGTTCCCTGAAGAATGTGGACATTTCAGATCCCCTGGTGTAGAACGCCTCATCCTTGGAGCAGATGCAGCGTAGACGGAGGAATTGGGACTAAAAGTTCCATTAAATATGTGTAAAGGAAATAATTAGTGAAGCCAAATGTAGGTCCCTTACAATCTGAGACAGGTGAATTTCTAATGGGAAACGAGGAAATGGCAGAACAGTTAAACAAGTACTTTGGTTCTGCCTTCACTAAGGAAGACACAAACAATCTCCCAGAAATACTGGGGGACTGAGGATCTAGTGGGAGGGAGGGACTGAAGGGAATCCACATTAGTCAGGAAATTGTGTTGGGTAAACTGTTGGGACTGAAGGCAGATAAATCCCCAGGGCCTGATGGTCTGCATCCCAGAGTACTCAAGGAGGTGACCGTAGAAATCGTGGATGCATAGGTCATAATTTTTCAATGTTCTATGGACTGGATCAGTTCCAATTGGACTGGAGGGTAGCCACTTTTTAAGAAAGAAGGGAGAGAGAAAAACGTAACTATAGACCAGTTAGCGGTAGTGGGGAAGATGCTTGAGTCGATTATTAAAGATGTAATAGTAGCGCACTTGGAAAGCAGTAACAGGATCGGTTAAAGTCAGCATGGATTTATGATGGGGAAATCATGCTTGATTAACCCTCAAGAACATTTTGAGGATGTAACAATTAGAATGGATATGGGAGAGTCACTGGAAGTGGGGTATCTGAACTCTCAAAAAGCCTTTGACATGGTCCCACATAAGAGATTAGTGTGCAAAATTAGAGCACATGGCATTGGAGGTAAGGTATTGACATGGATACAGAACTGGTTGGCAGACAGGAAGCAAACAGTAGGAATTAACGGGTCCTTTACAGAATGGCAGCCAATGACCAGTGGGGTGCCGCTAGGCTCGGTGCTGGGAGCTCAGTTATTTACGATAAATATTAACAATTTAGACAAGGTTATTAAATGTGACAACTCCAAGTTTGCGGATGACACAAAGCTGGGTGACAGTGTGAGCTGCGATGAGGATGCTATGAGGCTGCAGGGTGACTTGGATAGGAAGGCAGATTATTATCTGAATGATGTCAGATTATGAAAAAGGGATGTGTGGCGAGACCTGGGTGTGCCAGGGGGCGCCGTACGATTGTCAGTCTCGCCAATGGTCTGTTTGTATTTTTGTCTTTTTTGTTATTTTTGGCGTTTTTTAAAAGTGTAAATGTTCTCCGGTTTGTTTTATGTGGGGTAGGGGGAGGGGGAAACTTTTCAACCTCATACCCTGCCGGAGATGTGGTTGTTTTCCGGGTCGTATTCTCCGGTCGCTCTGTGGCCTAGCATCATCGTGCTGGAGGCCTCGCTTGGGACTGACATTGAGCCCCACCGTGGGGGCGTGGACTTACCATCGAAGCCGATCCCTTGGCTGGCAGCGACCCTCCAACTTGCCTGTGGATTTTACAATCGATAGCTCGCAGTCTCAGGGAGAGACCATAGATGTCGGGAAGCTCCAATGACAGACAACGACCAGCCCCGACCCGTGGGGGAGCTGAGATCCCCCGATGCAGGAGCTTCATCGCCGGGCTACGGGAGTAAGATCGCCCCACTTTATTTTCGCCTTCCATCACAGTGAGGAATGTTGAGGAGTCACTGTAGTGGATGTTTATGTTAAAATGTATTTTGTGGGTTCTGTTGTTATTTGCATGACTGACTTGGCAAATTAAACTCCTCGTATGTTGCATAACATACTTGTCTAATAAAGTATTATTGTATTGTACTGTACATCAGTCACTGAAAGTAAGCATACAGGTTCAGCAGGCAGTGAAGAGAGCTAATGACATGTTGGCCTTCATTGCAAGAGGATGTTAGGAGCAAGGAGATCCTACTGCAGTTGTACAGGGCCCTGGTGAGACGGCATCTGGAGTATTGTGCACAATTTTGGTCTCCTAATTTGAGGATGGACATTCTTGCTATTGAGTTAGTGCAGCGTAGGTTCACCAGGTTAATTCCGGGGATAGCGGAACTGACATATGATGAAAGAATGGGTCGACTGGGCTTATATTCACTGGAATTTAGAAGCATTAGTGGGGATCTTATAGAAACATGTAAAATTCTTAAAGGATTGCTCAGGCTAGATGCAGGAAAATGTACCTGATGTTAGGGGAGTAGATACCACTGATTGGTAGAACATCTGCAGCATCTTACTGCAGGCGTTGAAGGACTGGAGCCTTCTCAAAATGTACAGCTGGCTCAGTCCCTTCTTGTACAGGGCCTCAGCATTCCTGGACCAGTCCGGTTTACTTTCCAGGTACATTCCAAGGTATTTGTACTCCCAGATAAACTGCACATCCACAGCCTTGATGGAGATAGGGGACAGGGGTGTTCCTCTCCTCCTAAAGTCCACCATTAACTCCTTAGTCTTATTGGTGGTGAGCTGCAGGTGATTCAGCCCACACCACTCAACAAAGTTGTTGATTACACCTTTGTATTTAGCTCCCCTCCCCTCACTGATGCAGCCCACAATTGCAGAGTCATCTGAAAATGTCTGTAGGTGGCAGGAGTCTGAGTTGTATCTGAAGTCTGAGGTTTAGCTAGTGAACAGGAAGGGAGAGAGGACCGTCCCTTGAGGGGCCCCTGTGTTGCTCACCACCATGTACGAGACACAGTTCTGTAACCTGACATATTGTGGTCGTCCAGTCAGGTAATTGGTGATCCAGGACACCAATGGAGCATCCACCTGCATCTTTGTCAGTTTGCTCCCTCGCAGTGCAGGCCAGATGGTGTTAAAAACACTGGAGAAGTCAAAAAACATGACTGTTTAGACATTGCACAGTGAAAATGCAAGTTATTGTTGACACAGTCTTAACAAAGACAGCTGGTGATGCAAATTGGAACTGATTATTACGCTCTTGCTTGTGTGAGAATCAAGACACCTGTCGGTGTAAAGTAGAACTGCAAATAATGTCTGTGCTAGAGACAGCTGTTGGTGGAAAGTGGAACTGCAAGTAAAAGCCCCTGTCCCAGAAACCTGAACGGAAACCTCTGGTGACCTTTCCCGTGACCCAAGGTTTCCATGAGGTTGCCGGAGGTTTTGGTCACTCTCCCTAATGGTCTCCCACGCGGTTTCCGCGTGGTCGAGGATTCTTGTAGGCTGCTTCGATTGTTTCATAGAAACATAGAAAACAGGTGCAGGAGGAGGCCATTTGGCCCTTCGAGCCAGCACCGCCATTCATTGTGATCATGGCTGATCGTCCCCTATCAACATGATAAAAACCGGCCTCGATCTAAAAATAAGGTGCCGTTTGGTCGAAGCCAGTGGAGTGGGGTCGCTATTTACTTACAGGCAGTCGAAGGTCATCTCCTTCTGTGACCGGCCATTTTGATTGGCTCATTGGAGTTTCACGACCTAGAAGACCCACCGGTAGGTAAAATGCCCGCTAACTTTATTAAACTTCTTAAAACTGTCTCCACTCCTTCTCCCCTCCCCCCCCTCCCCTCCTCTCTCCCCTCCCTCTCCTCCCCTCCTCCTCTCTTCCCTTCTCCCCCCCTCCCCGAACCCTGTAAAGGACTTACGTGCTCTGTGGCATCCGTTTACCTTCCTCTTCATCGCGCAGACAGCGCTCCTCTGCTCTCCATGGCCCCCACCTTCGCGATGTGTGTGTGTGTGCGGTCGGTAGCAGTATCTTTGGACGGTAGATGCAGTTCCCGCTTCGGTCGATCCAGCTCGAGGCTTTCTAGGCGAGTGGCCAAAACCTCCAGCGACTTCATGGAAACCTTGGGTCATGGGCAAGGTCACCAGAGGTTTCTGTTCAGGTTTCCCAAGTGGGACAGTGGTGTAATACTCGCTAGTGCTATTGAGATGCCTGTTGGTGTTAAAATGGAACTGCAGGCAACTCTCCTGTGCTCTAAACATAGAAAATAGTTGCAGAGTAGGTCATTTGGCCCTTCGAGCCAGCACCAGCATTCAATATGATCATGGCTGATCATCAAAAATCAGTACCCTGTTCCTGCTTTTTCCTCATATTCCTTGATTCCTTTAGCCCTAAGAGCTAAATCTAACTATCTCTTCAACGTTCAGTGAATTGGCTTCCACTGCTTTCAGTGGCAGAGAATTCCACAAATTCACAACTCTCTGGGTGAAAATGTTTTTCCTCATCTCAGTCCTAAATGGCCAACCCCTTATTCCTAAACGGTGACCCCTGGTTCTGGACGCCCCCAACATGGGAAATATTTTACTGCATCTGGCCTGTTCAATCCCTCGAAGAATTTTATGTTTCTGTAAGATCCCGTCTCATCTTTCTAAACTCCAGTGAATAAAAGCCCAGTCGATTCATTCTTTCATCATATATCAGTCCCGCCATCCTGGGAATTGACTTGATGAACCAATGCTACACTCCTCCAATAGCAAGAATGTCCTTCCTCAAATCAGGGACCAAAACTGCACATAATATATACTCCAGGTGTGGTCTCACCAGGGGCCTGTATAAAGTGCCCTACCACTAGTGAGACTACTGTTGGTGTAAAGTACAACTCACCGGTACTAGTGAAACATCTGTTGGTGTGAAGTGGAAGTGCAAGCAACTCACCTCACCAACTAAAGGAGCTGATCATGGACTTTAGGAGGGCACATCATCCGAGGACGTACACTCCATTGAGGATAAATGGGGATCCTGTGGATAGGGTGAACTGTTTTAAATATCTGGGAGTCCACATCTCTGAGGATATGACATGGGCATCACACGCCTCAGCACTCGTGAGTAAGGCAAGGCAGCGCCTTTACCACCTCAGGCAATTGAGGAAATTCAGAGTGTCTCCGAGGATCCTCCAGTGCTTCTACGCAGCGGCGGTGGAAAGCATCTTGTCCGGGAACATTACCATTTGGTTTGGGAATTGCTCTGCCAAGGACAAGAAGGCTCTGCAGAGAGTAGTGCGTTCGGCCGAACGCACTATGGGAACTTCACTCACCCCCCTGCAGGAACTATACAACAGGAGGTGCAACTCCAGAGCAAATAAAATCATGGGAGACCCCTTCCACCCCTGCAACGGACTGTTCCAGCTGCTACGGTCAGGCAAATGCTTCCGTTGCCATGCGGTGAGAACGGAGAGGTTGAGAAGGAGTTTCTTCCCAGAGGCAATTCGGACTGTAAACGCCTATCTCACCTAACTATAATGAACTTTTTCCTTCCATTATTTATTATGTAAAAGAATATGTGTGTTATGATTGTGTTTATAATTTGTTTGGTTGTTTTGTTGTTTGTCTTTTGCACAAAAGTCCGCGAGCATTGCCACTTTCATTTCACTGCACATCTCGTATATGTGTGTGACAAATAAACTTGACTTGACTTGAAGGTTACACAAAAAAGCTGGAGAAACTCAGCGGGTGCAGCAGCATCTATGGAGCGAAGGAAATAGGCAACGTTTCGGGCCGAAACCCTTCTTCAGACTGATCGGGGACGGGGGTGGGCGGGGACAAGAAAGGGAAAAGGAGGAGGAGCCCGAAGGCTGGGGGATGGGAGGAGACAGCAGGGGGGCTGAGGAGGGGGAGGAGACAGCAAGGACTAACAAAATTGGGAGAATTCGATGTTCATGCCCCCGGGATGCAGACTCCCCAAACGGAATATGAGGTGCTGTTCCTCCAATTTCCGGTGCTGCTCGCTGTGGCCATGGAGGAGACCCAGGACAGAGAGGTCGGAGACGGAGTGGGAGGGGGAGTTGAAGTGCTGAGCCACCGGGAGGTCAGCTTGGTTATTGCGGACCGAGCGGAGGTGTTCGGCGAAACGATCGCCCAACCTCCGCTTGGTCTCACCGATATAGATCTGCTGACATCTAGAGCAGCGGACGCAATAGATGAGGTTGGAAGAGATGCAGGTAAACCTCTGTCGCACCTGGAACGATTGCTTAGGTCCTTGAACGGAGTCGAGGGGGGAGGTGAAGGGACAAGTGTTGCATCTCTTGACTTGACTTGACCTGTGCTTGCGAGACACCTGTTGGTGTAAAGTGGAACTGCAAGCAACTCATCTGTGCTAGTGAGCCTCCTGTCGGTGTAAAGTGGAACAGCAGGCTACTCGCCTGTGCTAGTGAGACTCCTGTCGGTGTAAAGTGGAACTGCAGGCGACTCGCCTATGCTAGTGAGACGGAGGTACACAAAAATGCTGGCGAAACTCAGCGGGTGCAGCAGCATCTATGGAGCGAAGGAAATGGGTGACGTTTCGGGCTGAAACCATTCTTCAGACTAGTGCTAGTGAGACTCCTGTTGGTGTAAAGTGAAACTGCAGGCAACTCCTGTCTTCGCGAGACACTCGTTCCTTCTCTCCAGGGATGCTGCGTGTCCCGCTGAGTTACTCCAGCATTTTTTGTTTATCTAGCGAGGTATCTGTTGGTGTAAGGGAAAGTGCAAGCACCTCTCGTCTGTAGACCTACATTTGCACTTTACCCGACAGATGTCCCAATAGAGAGGTGCTTGCAGTTTCCCTTACACCAACAGAAGTAACAGTGTCTGTCCTTTGGAGAAATGGTGTAAAGTGGAACTGCAATTGAATGGAATACTCTACTGTCACATGTGACAAGTCACAGTGAGATTCTTTGCTTGCATACCAAAAGTATCAATTTTTTTTAAATTTCAAAATACTTTATTCAAGAAATAAATATATACAATACACGATCCTTCCGGAAGGCTATACATACATTCAATACTGTTTTTTTTCACACAGAGAGTGGTGAATCTCTGGAACTCTCTGCCACAGAGGGTAGTTGAGGCCAGTTCATTGGCTATATTTAAGAGGGAGTTAGATGTGGCCCTTGTGGCCAAGGGGATCAGAGGGTATGGAGAGAAGGCAGGTACGGGATACTGAGTTGGATGATCAGCCATGATCATATTAAATGGCGGTGCAGGCTCGAAGGGCCGAATGGCCTACTCCTGCACCTAATTTCTATGTTTCTATGTTTACACAAATTATCCAAATTTATCTCCCACCCGTGCCACTCATGTGGCCCCCTGGCGTGGGATACCTTCCCTTATTTTGAGGGGCGTCTCCACCATACCGTGCCCCCTATGTCCAGCAGCAGAAGGACCCTAGACTGTGGCCCTCCCCCACCGAGCCTTGGCGTTGGCTGCACCAAGCTTCAGCAAGTCCCTTACCACGTACTCCTGCAGTCTGCAGCGGGCCAGTCGGCAACATTCCCTGACGGACATCTCGCTCTGCTGGGTGGTGAGCAACGCTCGGGCAGACCAAAGAGCGTCTTTCACCGAGTTGATGACCTTCCAGCAGCACTCGATGTCCGCCTCTGAATGTGTCCCTGGGAACAGTCCGTAAATCACAGAGTCCTCTGTGACAGAGCTGTTCGGAATAAATGACAGGGACCCTTGCAAACCTCTCCAGACTGCTTTTGCAAATCCACACTCTGCAAAGAGGTGGGCAACTGTTTCCTCTCCATAGCAGCCGTCCCAAAGGCAGCGTGCGCTGGTAGTGAGGTTCCGACGGTGCAGGAAGGATTTGACTGGGAGGGCTCCCCTCACTGCCAGCCAAGCCAGGTCTTGGTGCTTGTTGGTGAGTTCTGGCGATGAGGCCTAGGTTCAAGCTGAAGGGTTAAAGAATTAATAGGAATTAGAGGGGTAACGTTTTCACACAGAGGGTGGTGGGAGTATGGAACAAGCTGCCAGAGGTGGTAGTTGTGGCTGGGACTATCCCATCGTTTAAGAAACAGTTGGACAGGTTCATGGTAGGACAGGTTTGGAGGGTTATGGACCAAGAGCAGGCAAGTGGGACTAGGGTAGCTGGGATAATGTTGGCCGGTGTGGGCGAGTTGGGCCGAAGGGCCTGTTTCCACACTGTATCACTCTATGCCTCTCATCCCAGGCCTTAGTCCACAGCATCTGCTAATTATCCCCTCCCCCTCTCATCTGCCAGACTTTGTCTCAACCAAAACCATTTACCAGCTTTTCACCCCCACTACATTTAGTCTGAAGATGGTCCCCACTCTAAAAGTCCTATCCATGTACTCCAGATGTTGCCTGACCCACTGAGCAGCAGCTGCAGGCTGCTCCGCCTCGCCACCGACCCCACAGCCTCCATGACACCAGATGCCGCTGCACGGCAGACCCGCCCCCACCAGGGGTACATCACACCTTCCATCCATATTAACGTCAGGGTGAGAGACACTCAACAATGGGCTGTGGATCATCATCTTTTATATAATAACCCGTCTTTATTGCGATTAAAAGTTCCATCAGATAATCCGTTCTGTAAATTTCTCTATTACACGATTTCTCTATTTCTCTATCGAGCTGGAAATGGAACAGAGATGTGTCGGAAGGAACTGCAGATGCTGGTTTAAACCGAAGATAGACACAAAATGCTGGAGTAACTCAGCAGGACAGGCAGCATCTCTGGAGAGAAGGAAAAGGTGACGTTTCGGGTCGAGACCCTTCTTCATCACCCATTCCTTCTCTCCGGAGATTCTGCCTGTCCCGCTGAGTTACTCCAGCTTTTTGTGTGTATCTAGGGTACAGAGAAGATGGCTGTTGCCTGGATTAGAGTGTCTGAGTTATAGGGAGAGGCTGAGTAGGCTGGGACTCTATCCCTTAGAGCACAATAGGATGAGGGGTGATCTTGTATAAAATCATGAGAGGAATAGATCGGGTTGATGCACAGTCTCTTGTACAGAGTGAGTGGATCGAGGACCAGAAGGCATAAGGTGAAGGGGTCATTTGGATGTTGCAACTCCTCCAGTGTTCTCTCTATTTCTCAGTCAGTGCTTTGCTTGTTTCTTGCCGACAGAGTATACAACTGCCGACAGAGTATACAACCTGTTTAACGTACTTATTCCATTGCCGGCTCGGTCCAACATAGAACAGTTATGCAGCACAGAAACAGGCTCCTTGGTCCAACCTATCAATGTCAACAAAGATGGACCCAATTTCTTGCATTTAACTGATCATAAGGTCATAAGGAATAGGAGTAGAATTAGGCCATTCGGTCCATCAAGTCTACTCTGCCATTCAATCTTGGCTGATCTACCTCTCCCTCCTATCCTCATTCTCCTGCCTACTTCCATAACCTCTGACACCTTGTGCTAATCAAGAAACTGATACTTCTTTGAATCTTTCCTGTCCAAACAGCTTCTAAACATTGTCATTTTACCCGCCTCTATCAGTTTCTCTGGCAGCTCGTTCCACATACGCATCACCCTCTGCGTGAGAAAACTTTTAAATCTTTCCCCTCTCACCTTAAATCTATTTCCCCTACCCTGGGGAAAAGACTGTGACCTTGTCTGTGCCGATCTTGATTTTAAATACCTCCATAGGTCACCCCTCAATCTCCTATCTCCAGACAAGTTCCAGCCTATCCTGCCTCTCCTTATAACCCAAGCTCTCCACAACCAGTAGCATCCTCCTGAATCTTTTCTGTACAATTTCCTTCCTTTAGCTGAGCGATCAATGTCCAAATGTGGTCTCGCCAGTAACTCGTATAGTTGTAACATGACATCCTATCTCTGCATTCAATGGACACAAAGTGCTGGAGTAACACAGCAGATCAGGCAGCATCTCTGGAGAACACAGATAGGTGTTTAGGGTCTAGACCCTTCTTCAGACTGATTGTAGAGGGGGAGAAGAAAGGGGAGGAGGCAGGACAAAGCACAGCAAGTAATAGATGGACACAGGCGAGGGGCTGGTTGATCGGCAGATGGATGGAACCAAGACCAGAGATGAAAACAGAGGGTGTGAGACAGGGCTGAATGGTTATTGAATGGACAGAATTGAATGATGTAGCCAGAGGGAGGAAAGTAGCAGGGGGAAGGGAGAAATAGGTGAGAGGCCAGGTGGGGAATGGAGGAGGGGGGAGAAATGGGTTCGTTATGAGGTTGCTTAAAGTTGAAGAATTCAATGTTCATATTGTTAGGTTGTAAGCCACCCAAGCAGAATATGAGGTGCTGATCCCCCAGTTTGCGTGTGGCATCATTCTGGCAATGGAGGAGGCCCAGGACAGTAAGGACAGTATGGGAATGGGAAGGGGAGTTAAAATGTTTAGTAACCGGGAGATCCAGCAGGCCTAGGTAGCCAATGTCCTGACTGATGAAGGTAAGTGAATTGTGGAATTTTCTGCCACAGAAGGTAGTTGAGGCCAGTTCATTGGCTATATTTAAGAGGGAGTTAGATGTGGCCCTTGTGGCTAAAGGGATCAGGGGGAATGGAGAGAAGGCAGGTACAGGATACCGAGTTGGATGATCAGCCATGATCATATTGAATGGCGGTGCAGGCTCGATTTCTCCAGTCTCTCCGTCCACATTGTTTGCTTATTCTGTATTTTTATTTCTATATTGCACTATTACTACAGACTGACGCTAAACTGCATTTTGTTGTACCCATACTTGTATCTGTGCAATGACAATAAAGTTGAATTGAATTGAATTGAAGGGCCAAATGGCCTACTCCTGCACCTATTTTCTATGTTGCTATGTAAGTGTGCCACATGGCTTCTTCACCACCCTGTCTACCTACGTCGCCCTTTTAAGAGGTCGATGTACCGGAACCCCTCGGTCTCTCTGTTCCACAAAACTCCCAGGCCCTACCATTTACATAAAATCACCAGCTAAATTACCGGCCCAAGCTTCAAAGTCTTTTGAGTTTAAATGTGTCTGTTATGAGTTTGAAAGAAGTCACCCGGAGGCTGAAGTTGTTGATGTGAAAGTCTTTATTCATGAAAATAAACACATTAACTTGGAGACCCTCACAGTAGGATCTCCAAAACACAAAGTACATCGAGTTTATATTTGTTTTAAAGACTAAGGCAACAATAGATGTTTAACTATCGTTTCAATGGCTATAATCATCTACTAAGCTTTAACTTTTTAGTGTGAAGAAATAACTTTGCAGATTGACATATTTACAATGGGTACATATTGTAGCTACCAAGACATCTCTGAATATTCAAACACCTCTGCTGTGACACAGTTATGTAAATGGCTGATCTAAAGGTTTCTGAGGACTGAGAAGCCAGACACACAAACAGTCACAGGGGGCATTTGTCAGTAGCACCACTAGTGGCCATGTCAACCGGGATCCAACCCAGGCTTCTCAGTTGAGTAATTGACCATCGACTATCAGAAAGCAAATCAGTGTATTGATCAGAAGGCTGCGTTAGTGGTGGATCCCATTACAGTCTTTTCTCTGCTCATCTGAGGAACTCACTGATGGACATGACCAATGGATTCTGGTCGGTGCCATTGGCCCCTGAGGTGTGGCCATGGATCACTTTCACTGCAAGCGGGAGAGTCTGGACCAACCACTGACCCCAGAGGAGCTGACTGGCTCCATCCGTTCCTTTGACTCAAATAAAACTCCCGGAAGCGATGGCTTACCGGCCAATTTGTATTCAGCTCTGTTGGACTGGGTGGGCCTGGTGATCCTGGCAGGAAAATCTCAGACAGCCTGGCGCTGCTGAGAGATACCATTGCCTACGTGCAGGACAGACGGGTGAATGCCTGCCTAGTCAGCTTGGACTAGTAGAAGGCCTTTGACAGGATATCACACATGTACATGAGGGACGTGATCTCCAAAATGGGCTTTGGGGAGGGAATCAGGAATTGGATCCAACTGCTCTACACTGATATCTGTAGTGCAGTCCAAATCAATGGGTGGGAATCAGACAGCTTAAAGGACATCAGACAAGGGATGTTTGCTGGCAGAGAAGTAAAAGGTACCTAGTAGGATTTCGATAAATTGCAAATTGATTATATAAAACTGGGGATAGACACCATTTCACAAATTACAGGCCTGTTTCTTTACTCTCCCAATTCTCCAAGATTCTTGAAAAACTTTTCACAGAAAGACTTGACAATTTAATTGAAAAACATAAGCTTTTGGTCGACAGTCAATATGGATTCCGGACAGACAGATCAACATATATGGCACTAATGGAACTAATCGAGGAAATCACAAATTGCATAGATAATAAAAAACTTGCAGTGGGAATATTCATAGACTTAAAAAAAGCATTTGATACCGTAAATCACGACATTTTACTCATGAAACTGGATAAGTTTGGCATCAGAGGGGTTGGATTGGATTGGGTGAGAAGCTATTCACGAAACAGGCACCAATTTGTTGAAATAGGTGAACATAAATCAACTTACATGAACATAACTTGTGGAGTACCTCAAGGGTCTGTGTTAGGTCCAAAGCTTTTCATAATATACATTAACGACATATGCAGAGTATCAAATATACTGAAATTGATTATATTTGCCGATTATATTAATATTTTTTGTTCCGGTGACAATTTGAAGCAGCGTTTGGAGGTCATCACATCAGAAATTAATAAATTAAAACAGTGGTTTGATGTCAACAAATTGTCTCTAAATTTAAGCAAAACAAAGATTATGCTATTTGGAAAACATAAAACAAACCCTCAAGTACAATTGAAAATAGATAACATAAGTATAGAAAGAGTATATGAAAATACATTTCTTGGTGTGATCTTAGACCACAAAATCTGCTGGAAACCACATATAAACCACGTCAAAGCAAAACTGGCAAAGTCTATAGGAATACTGGGAAAATCTAGCCACATTCTGGACCACAAATCATTACATACTCTGTATAATACACTCATATTGCCATATCTGAATTACTGTGTGGAGATATGGGGTGACACCTACAAAAACAACCTACAGCCATTATGCACATTACAAAAAAGAGCAATAAGAATGATCAATAACGTTGGATATCTTGAACATACTAATTTATTATTCTCAAAGTCACATACACTGAAGTTCACCGATCTGATTAAATTTAAGACTGCACAAATCATGTACAAAGCAAGAATTAATTTACTTCCAGGAAATATACAAAAACTGTTTATGGAAAGACAGGGTGGGTATCATTTGAGACAGGAACGTAATTAAAAAAAACTCTTAAAAGAATGTGCATAGCAATCTGTGGGGTGAATTTGTGGAATGGTCTGGAACAGGAGATAAAACTTAGCACAAACATAATTTGTGTAAAAAGATGTACAAAAACACTTTTTTTAAAGGATATTGGGATGAGAGGTGATTGTGAGTGGGATATTTGTTATACTGATTGTATTGGGAAGGGTGATTAGAGGGTGATGGCTAAGATATGACTAAGATACTGTATAGTATATGAGGGTTTATTCTTTTCTTTTTTTCTCTCTTTTTTGCATGGCTTTGTAAATATTTGATTAGTGTATAAATGTAAATAATTTGGTGTACATATAGCTGCTGGTGTACATATGGTGTACATATAGCTGCTAAATTTGTATAAGATAATTACAAGCAGTGGAATAAGGGGTGGGAATTAATAAGCTTTGGCATCTTCCTGCTCCTTTTCGGACACATACAATTTCATTTATTTATAGATATTGTTTATGACACTCTATAAATATTCTTGTTTTACTTTTTGTATGCTGTTTCATACTTGCTTTTTATTCCTTTATTTGCTCGAAATAAAGAATTAAATAAATAAATGAAGTCAAGGTTTTACATAAATAAGTTGAAGGTGATTAGTCCCCAGTTCACAGTGGCGACAAACGTAAACTGAAAATTTCATTTGCGAATGGCCTCAAATCTTACAGTATAAGGATTCGGAGCAATACTTGGCATGACATAGTCTAAGTGTAGAGTTTAAGTTCTCCTAAGATAAGTGGAGATTCAGGAAAATAAATGTAAAGTGATAAGTTGATAAGTTCTCAGTTTATGGGGGTGAACAACATAAACTGGGAACTTGACTTGCTGTTTAAAATTGTTTACTATTTAGAGTCTTAAATTCATCCGGAAGTACATTTTTAATGTGTCAAGTATATACGTGAAGTCTTAAAAATGCATTCGAGTATATTAACGTGGCACGGAAATGGGAAACGGACAAAGCCAAACACCGCCAAAGCCGATGCAAGAACATTCTTTGTTGCAAAATGGCAGCCAGTCCTCTGTGGCAGATTTAAAGAAGTGGGATAAGTGGACTAGAAATGTCAACAGGCCTTTTCCCCAGATGCTGCTTTAACAAAGACAGCATCAACTGCTTAGAGGAAGTTTTAATGGACAGAGACCCTAGCCAGGGACTGGTTAGCACACAACAAAAGCTTTTCAAGGGACCTCGGTACAAGTGACAATAAACTAAACTGTAACCGATGAGAGAAAAAAAGTGGATTGTGCAGCATTTGGTGATTGGAAGCGAGAATGGAACAGACAACATGACATGAGCATATGGAAGTGAGTAACAGCAAACGGGAGAAGGAGGATGTAACAAGAGAATGGGAAGTTGGAGCAAACAGCCTACTGGAACTTCCCGAAACAAAGCGGCGATGGTGTTGTGCTCCATGATAGCATGACCTTTGAAAGCCTCCTGAAGAGAAGAAAACTGTATCCAAGAGAACCACCTGTCTCCAAAAAAGTGCCCTGGGTCAGATTCCACAACATCTTTGGTCAAGCCATCCGAACGAGGTGGGAAAAGTGCTGACTGCGGCACCATACAAGGTCACATTGAATCCCTCAACCCCACTCCCACAGAAGAGTCATGATCCCGACCAAGAGTCCATGCAACAGCCCAACTCTGTCCGAGTTCCAGATGATTCGTGCCAGTCCTGCCCATTGATCCAGTGATGCCCAACCCCGTCATATATCTCACCAGTATTCCAGCGGTCTCCACATACTACTCCGTAATTGACCTCTTCTCCAGTCCCAAACAGAAACACAAACCCTGGCAAGACTGAAAGAGATCAGCCCTCCTCCCATCTGAATTCCTGCAGGCCTGAATTCCTGTAATTCCTGAATTCCTGAGAATTGGCTGCCACGCCTCTTCCTCACTCATCCTCAACACAGGCGCACCACAGGGCTGTGTGCTCAGTCCTCTCCTGTACTCCCTGTTCACGCACGACTGTACCACTAAGCACAGCTCCAACATTATCTTATAGTTTGCTGACGACACAACTATCCTGGGCCTCATCACAGACAATAATGAGACAGCCTATAGAGAGGAGGTAAAGGCACTAAACAGCTGGTGCCAGGAAAATAACCTCTCTATCATGTCAGTAAAACTAAAGAGATGCCTACAGGAGAGCAGGAGAAGGACACCTCCCCAAATCGGTGATGCTGAGGTTGAAAGGGTGCTTCAGGAAAATGCAATCACTCTCTATCACATGTCAGTAAAAACTAAAAAGCCCGATCGCTGGACTACTGAGAAGACTGAGAAAGTTTGTCATGAACGCCAGCATCCTCACAAACTCTACCACCGTCTGCTGACGGGCTGCATCACAGTCTGGTACAGGAACTGTTCTGTCCATAGCCGCAAATCACACAGAGAGTGGTGAAGGCGGCACAGCACACCACTGGCAACTGTCTCCCGGCCATTCAGGACATTTTCCACAGGCGGTGCCTGCGGAAGGCACACAGCATCATCAAGGACCACAGCTAACCAGTACGTAGACTGTTCTCCTTGTTACCAGCAGGCAGACAATACAGGAGCATGGCTGCACGTACCGCTAGACTTAAGAACAGTTTTTATCATCATGCCATCAGGCTTCTGAACTCATAAACACATCATATATGTTGATTATCTTATTTATTATTGTCTTTTATCCATCAATGTCACTTTTATCTTATCATTTTTTACCTTAATTTTATCCTTGTAATATCATTGTACCGTTGACCCTGTGTTAACTTACATATGACAAATAAAACTGAACTGAACTGATTGGAATGTGTTCAGGGAAGCAACCACAAGCCTTGATGAATAGACAGGCACTGTGACACCATATGTCAGTTTTGTGAGGACAGTTGCATTCCCACTATGACCCAGATCTATCATGGAAAAACTGTGGAGGCAGAAGGGACTGGAAGCCATAACAGAAACAGAGAGACTTTGCCATCCTTTTCCCATATGTTACTGCTAGGTTGGTCAAAGAAGTCAGGCTGAAGCAGAAACGATGGAAAAGGTAGCTAACTATACTGCAAAGCTCTTGGGGAAGTGACAGCCAAAATAGTAGCTATCCGCACAGTTGCCGTGCAGAACCGAGAACCTATAATTGGACCCGCTCGGTCGAGCAAGTGCCTTTCCCCTCCGCTATTGCCCCAGCGCAGGAGCACAACCTTGGAGCCCCTCACAACTGCGGGTATTAATGGGGCAATCGCCCAATGTCTATACGGACCTGGAGAAAACCCTTGACCAACTGAAGACTATTAATCTATATCATGAACAACTTATTCTGGATACGGAAATCCTCATACATGGATGATCCCCCTAGTCCTCACCTTTCACCCCACTAGCCGTCACATACAACAAGTAATCCTCTGTCAGTTTCGACCCCTTCAACGTGACCCCACTCACCACATTTTCCCATCTCCGCCCCATGTCTGCTTTCCACAAAGACCGCTCCCTCCGTAACTCCCTTGTCAATTCTTCCCTTGCCTCCCATACCACCCCCTCCCCGGGCATTTTCCCTTGCAATGACAAGAGATGCTACACTTGTCGCTTTACCTCCCCCCTCGACTCCATTCAAGGACCCAAGCAGTCGTTCCAGGCCTGCATCTCCGCCAACCTCATCTATAGCATCCGCTGCTCTAGATGTCAGCTGATCTACATCGGTGAGACCAAGCGGAGGCTTGCCGATCGTTTCGCCAAACACCTCCGCTCGGTCCGCATTAACCAACCTGACCTCCCGGTGGCTCAGCACTTCAACTCCCCCTCCCATTCCATATCCAACCTCTCTGTCCTGGGTCTCCTCCATGGCCAGAGCGAGCAGCACCGGAAATTGGAAGAACAGCATCTCATATTCCGCTTGGGGAGTCTGCATCGTGGGGGCATGAACATTGATTTCTCCCAATTTTGTTAGCCCTTGCAGTCTCCTCCCCTTCCTATCTCTCTCTCTGCCCTCGGGCTCCTCCTCCTCCTTTTTCCTTTCTTCTCCCCGCCACCCACCCCCCCCTCCTAACCCAGACTCGATAAAACATTCACATTTGATTCCTTGGGGCATGCCTGCACCTCCATCTCATACCTCATGGCTTCCAGCTCCAGTTCCCTACCTCCCAGTTCGGACCCCAGCCGGACTATCGGTACCGACTGGCTATCTGCCGCCATACACAGCAATTCTCCCACCGGGCAATGAGATCCACCCTGGCCGCGATGCACCGGCACCAGCAGGACCTCACCTTAACCCTCCCGAAACTTCGGGCCTCACACACCAAGACCTGCAACGGACCCCAACTATATTTCATTTGCCGGAAGATCCACCTCTTCAATCAACGTTTCCTGGCCCACCTTAACTCCACCAAGGACCTGAAATTATCCCACCTCCAGGCCGCTCCCGCTGCCAACACTCAGCGACTCGACCGCCCGTAGGCTCTGGGCCCCAACTCCGGCCCCCGCCGCCTGCCCGATCCCCGGGACGCCATCGAGGCCACGAGGAGCGCCTCCAGTACTCACCAGGACGCCGCCGTCACCGACCTCCACGTCGATGTTGCCGCCAACCTTCACCTGCCTACCGATGACGCCCAACCTCGCCGCATCTATGGTAACTCGGACTTTCTCCCCCTCGCCGATTCCTCCGACTATCGCTACTATAACGCGACCGCCGAAACTCACCGCCCCCCGGGTCTGCCTAACCTCATCGCCGCACGGGCCCCATCTGACATTCCCGCTGCACTGGGCCCGTCGAATATCACAGCCGCACCCGGCCCATCCAGCATCACCGTCGTACCGGGCCCGCTGAACATCGCCGCCGTACCGGACCTACCGGGCATCGCGAACATGGCCGCCGCACCGCACTCTACTCACCTCGCCGCCCCACCGGGTTGGTCGAACCGCGCCGCCCCACCGACCATCCGCCCACCGGGACCTCCCACGCATCGTCCGCGGACCCAGACTCTACTGCCCGCGGACTCCTACCATCGGGTCCGCCGACCCTCGCCACTCCACCTCCCTCCAGCAGCCCGCAGCCGTCGCCTTACCTGCAAACTGGACTCTGCACTGGGCCTGAAGCCTCCACACTGCTGATTCCCACTCCCCTGGGTTTGACTACACTGGGTCCTAGTGTAAGTCTGCTCAGCCCTGGTAACCTCAGTGGCTGTTCCACTGGGTCTTCCCCATCCCCCTCAAACTATGTGACCCCTGTTCTTCCCCACCCACACTACAGTCCTCATACTCCCCTACCCGCTGACCACCCACTACCCCCACACATCGCCCCGTCCTCAGTCCACCCACCTACCTTCCTCCAGCCATCATCCCCCCTGACCTCCCCCTCTCCGACACAGAACGGTCTGTCCTCAGCAGAGGTCTTACCTTTGTCCCCTTCCGTCCCCACCTCAATGAGTTCCGCGCCCACCAAGACTTGGAGCTCTTCTACCGTCGCCTCCGCTTCACAGACTTCTTCAATGGGAAGGAGTCCTTGCCCCCCCCTTGATGATCCCTTTTCCCGTCTCCAACGCACCCCCTCTGTAGATCAGTGCATGTTCCTTTAACATAGTGACCTCACCACTACTAACCACTCCCCATTGTCTCTTGTATAATTGTAGTGTTCCCACCTCCAGCTCGCTCTCTAGCTCCAGTGATGACCACTGACAGCTAGTGCATAGTATGTATGTAGTGCTTATAATAAACTATTAGTAAAAGACTTTGTGTAGCAATCAAGGCTTTTTACATGGTGTCAGAAGTGGGATTCGAACCCACGCCTCCAGTTGGAGACCAGAATGGTACCTGATGGTACTGAGCGTTAACATTGTTCCGTCCAAGCAGATGCAGTCCCTGGTCAAACACACTGCTGATGATCCTGCCCTGCAACAACTTGCGGACGTTATCCGCCGTGGTTGGCCTGACCGACGCTCTTCCCTGCCGGCTGGTGCCGTGCCCTACTTCCTGGTTCGGGATGAACTGGTGCTGCACGACGGTGTGGTGGTGAAGGGTCACAAGGTCGTGGCGCCGGCCGCTCTGCGGGATCACTACTTTCAATCTGCCCATAACGGCCACCCCGGGGTGGAGGACACTTTGTCCCAGGCCCAAAGTCAGTTTTACTGGCCAGGTATGGCTCAAGACATCTGGGACAGGGTCTCCGCCTGCGCTGCCTGCAACAGTCTCCTGCCTCATCAGCAGCGCCAGCCTCTCCTGCAGCAGCCGGCACCCGAGTTGCCGTGGATGTCTGTTGCCACTGACATTTTCGAATGGCGTGGCAAACACTTCCTGGTCCTGGTGGACTCGTACTCCAGTTGATTCGAGGTGGATCAGCTGCCTTCCATCACCTCTGCCGCCGTCATCGGGAAGCTTCGCCGCCACTTTTCTACCTTTGGATCCCCGGTGACCCTCCAATCGGACAACGGCAGCCAGTTCTCCAGCGCCGAGTTCCGTGCCTTCGCTGCCCGTTGGAACTTTCGCCACATCACTAGCAGCCCTGAATATCCGCAGAGCAACGGCCTTGCGGAACGCGCTGTCCGCAGCGCCAAGGAGCTGCTGGAACACTGCCGCCTTTCCCATTCTGACTTCTACCTTGCCCTCCTCAACCTCTGCAACATTTCCCGTGACCCCGCGCTCGGTTCGCCTGCCCAGCGCCTCATGTCCCGCACCACTCGACCCCCGCTCCCTGTCTCGCAACTGTCCCTCAAACCCTCGGTCCAGAACCCTGCCGCTGTCACGGAGCGCATCATCGAGAAGCAGGCCATCCAGAAGCGCTCCTTTGACAAGTCAGCCCGGCCGCTTCCTCGCCTGTTCCCGGGCCAGGTGGTTCGGATGCAGTCCCCCTCCGGACATCACAGACTGGCCGTTGTAGTTGGTAATGCCGGCTCTCCCCGGTCATATCTAGTCGACTATGAGGGCACCGTCTACCGTCGGTCACGCCAGCTCCTCCTGCTCGTCAATGAGCCTCCTCCGCCTCCCGCGGACCCGTTTCAGCCGCCTATCCCTTCCACTTTGCCCAAAGCTCTTCCAGCCCCTGTCACTCCTCGCCTGCCACGGAAACTGCCCACCCAGCTCTCTGTGCCCCGCACTCACAAGCCTCTTTCCCGTGCCTCGCCTGCCAGTGTGCCCGTTTCGCCTCGCTGTTCTCCTCCATCTCCGGTGCGTTTCTCGCCCAGCTCTCCCACCTCTGTCCCTGCCTCTGTCCCTGCTGCTCCTGCGGTTGAGGGGGAATGCGGGTTGCGCACCCGCTCTGGGCGGTTGGTCAAGCCGCCTGTCCGTTACGGGGAGCTCGCTTAACTGTATTATGACACGATTAACTATTCCCGGTGCGGTTTGTAATCCTAGCGTATGAGCCGTGGTCGCTCTGTGTATTGCCATGCTTTTGTTTCCAAGAGGAGGGATGTAGATCAGTGCATGTTCCTTTAGCATAGTGACCTCACCACTACTAACCACTCCCCATTGTCTCTTGTATAATTGTATTGTATTGTATTGTATTGTATTGTATTGTATTGTATTGAAATTTATTGTCATTGTCTCAATTTGAGACAACGAAATGAATTTCCCTTACAGGCAGTATCATAAAAAAAATAATCACAAAATAAATAAATAAAAAATAAATAAATAATAAAACATATTAAAAATAAAATTGAAATTGAATTAAAAAAAAGCACAAACACAGAAAGTCCATGACACAACATAACATAAATGGCACCAAGTTGAGGAAGGCACCATAGTCCAGCCAGCCTCCCCTCCGTGTTCATCAGTGGTCGGGGCCTTCCGAGCACCCGCAGTCGCCGCCCCGGGTGGCCCGATGTTCAGGCCCTCACGCCGGGCTGGTGGAACATAATTGTAGTGTCCCCACCTCCAGCTCACTCTCTAGCTCCAGTGATGACCACGGACAGCTAGTGCATAGTATGTATGTAGTGCTTATAATAAACTATTAGTAAAATACTTTGTGTAGCAATCAAGGCTTTTTACACCCTCCTCGTGGTCCTCTGGCTTTAGAACTTTTTATCCAAAACTGCCGTCGCGACATCAGCCGCCTCAACTTCACCACTCCCCTTTCTCACTCCAATCTCACCAACCCTGAACGTACAGCCATCGACTGACTCCGCAACAACTCAGACTGGGCTATCAAACCCGCCGAAAAGGGAGGTGCCGTGGTAGTCTGGCGCGTCGATCTTTACTAAGCTGAGGCCACGTGCCAACTCTCGGACACCTCCTCCTACTTAACCCTGGACCATGACCCCACTGATGAGCACCAGGCCGCTATCTCTAGCACCTCTAGCACCGCCGGGTTGCCCTAACTCCAATACCAATGAAGTGCTTGGAAAGGCTGGTCCTCTCCCACATCAAACCCAGCATCCCTGCCTCACTGGACTCTCATCAATTTGCATACAGGGCAAATCGATCCACAGAGGATGTCATCTCTCTGGCTCTTCACACTGTCCTGACTCACCTGGAAAGACAGGGCACTTACGTAAGGATCCTCTTCATTGACTATAGCTCTGCCTTCAATACGGTCATCTCCACCAAGCTCACCACCAAACTCCACCAGCTAGGCCTCAGCTCGCCGATATGCGATTGGATCCTGAATTTTCTGACGGAGCGACCGCAGGCAGTGAGACTGGGCCCGCACCTGTCCTCCACTATCACCCTGAGCACCGGCACACCACAGGGCTGTGTACTGAGCCCCATGCCCTACTTCACACACGACTGTGTTCCTGCATTCGACACCAACACCACGTCAAGTTTGCAGATGACACAACGGTGATCGTGCTGATCACCAACGGTGATGAAACGCACTACAGAGCGGAGGTGCAGAACCTGGCGGACTGGTGCTCAGATAACAACCTGTCCCTAAACACCTCTAAGACCAAGGAGCTGATCATCAACTTCAGACGGTCACAGAAGGGGGACTACGCCCCAATCTCCATCTACGGGGACAGTGTGGAGAGAGTGTCCAGCTTTAAGTTTCTGGGCACTCTCATCTCAGAGGACCTCACATGCTGGTCAAGAAGGCACAGCAACGACTGTTCTTTCTGAGAACATTGAAAAGGACTGGTCTGCCCCAACTGCTGCTAACAACCTTCTACCGCTGCACGACAGAGAGCATACTATCATATGGCATCTCTGTGTGGTATCTCAGCTGCACGAAGGCGGAGAGGAGAGCTCTTCAGCGCATTGTCCACAGAGCGCAGAAGATCATTGGGACACAGCTACCAGACTTGGAGGGCATCTACCACACACGGTGCCTCATGAAGGCCGTCAGCATTCACAAAGACTCCTCACAACCTTGTAATGGACTGTTTGAACTACTTCCTTCCGGCAGACGTTACAAGGCCTTCTAAGCCCGCACATCCAGACTCAGGAACAGCTTATTTCCCAGAGCTATAGCTGCTCTGAACCGGCCCTGCTGAGTGCCCCCCCCCACCCCCATGGACTGTCTCCCTCGGATGGTCACGTCGCACAGACACATCTGCACTTTAGTCTGTTTTGACTATTTTACTGTTGTAATGTTCTTTGTACAAACCATGTTCTCGGGGTATCTAAACCTAAATTTTTGTAGTTACTTAAGTTATGATGTCGGATGGAAGCTGCATACCCAAATCTCATTGCACTTATGTACAATGACAATAAAATATATTACTATTATTATTATTATTACCATCACCAACTTCATCAACTCCCATGCCCTGCCCGACCGAGCTTCCAACCTCATCGTTCCCCAGACCCGCACGGCCTGAGTTTACAATCTTCCCAAAATCCACAAACCTGACTGTCCCAGTAGACCCATTGTCTCTGCCTGTTCGTGCCCCACCGAAATCATCTCCACATACCTTGACTCCATCCTATCCCCCTTGGTTAAATCCCTCCCCACCTATGTTCAAGACACCTCAGACACTCTCCGTCGTCTCCGCGCATTCCATTCTCTAGGCCCTCACCCTCTCATCTTCACCACGTCCAGTCACTCTACACCTCCATCCCCCACCAGGATGGTCTCAACGCCCTCCGGTTCTTCCTCGATGAGAGGAGCAACCTATACCCAGCCACTGTCACTCTCCTCAGCCTAGCGGAGTTGGTCCTTACCCTCAATAACTTCTCGTTTGACTCCTCCCATTTCTTCCAAATACAAGGCGTAGCTATGGGCACACGCATGGGCCCCAGCTACATCTGTCTCTTTTTCGGGCACGTCGAACAATCCTTGTTCGAGACGTACCAGGGCCTCATCCCCGACCTCTACCTCCGCTACATCGACGACTGCTTTGGTGCAACCTCCTGCACTCACACACAACTTACTGACTTCATCCGCGTCACCACTAACTTCCATCCGGCACTCAAATACACCTGGACCATTTCCGACACTTCCCTACCATTCCTTGACCTCACTATTTCCACCACAGGTGATAGACTTCTGACCGACATCTACTATAAACCCACTAACTCCCATGGCTATCTGGACTACACTTCTTCCCACCCTGCTTCCTGTAAGGACTCCAGCCCCTACTCCCAATTCCTCCGTCTACGTCGCATCTGCTCCCAGGATGAGGCGTCCCACACCAGGGCATCTGAAATATCCTCATTCTTCAGGGAACGGGGGTTCCCCTCCCCCACCATAGATGAGGCTTGCACCAGGGTCTCTTCCATACCCCGTAAACACTGCTCTCTCTCCCCATCCCCCCACTCGCAACAAGGGCAGAGTCCCCCTAGTCCTCACCTTTCACCCCATTAGCCGTCACATACAACAAGTAATCCTCAGTCAGTTTTGCCATCTCCTACGTAACCTCACCACTCGCCACATCTTCCCATCTCCCCCCATGTCTGCTTTCCGCAAAGACCGCTCCCTCCGTAACTCCCTTGTCAATTCTTCCCTTCCCTCTAGTACCACCCCCTCCCCGGGTACTTTCCCTTGCAACCGCAAGAGATGCTAGCTACACTTGTCGATTTACCTTCCCCCTTGACTCCATTCAAAGACCCAAGCAGTCGTTCCAGGTGTGACAGAGGTTCACCTGCTTCTCCTCCAACCTCATCTATTGCATCCGCTGCTCTAGATGTCAGCTGATCTACATCGGTGAGACCAAGCGGAGGCTTGGCGAACGTTTCGCCGAACACCTCCGCTCGGTCCGCATTAACCAACCTGACCTCCCGGTGGCTCAGCACTTCAACTCCCCCTCCCATTCCGTATCCGACCTCTCTGTCCTGGGTCTCCTCCATGGCCAGAGCGAGCAGCACCGGAAATTGGAGGAACAGCACCTCATATTCCACTTGGGGAGTCGGCATCCTGGGGGCATGAACATTGAATTCTCCCAATTTTGTTAGCCCTTGCTGTCTCCTCCCCTTCCTATCTCTCCCTCAGCCCTCGGGCTCCTCCTCCTCCTTTTTTCTTTCTTCTCCCCGCCACCCACCCCCCATCACTACGACCACGTCCTTACCCAGACTAGATACCACAGCCACATTTGCTTCCTCGGGGCATGCCTGTGCCTCCATCTTGTACCGGTGACCGGTAAATTCCACCACGGTAAATTTCACCATAGGTAAATTCCACCACGGTAAAATCCACCACCACGTGACTCGATTGTTGAATTTTGAATTTAACTGTTTAATACACACTTTAACTGAATACACGGACCATGACTGCAAAATTTATCACATCCGAGAAGAACAAACGTAAGCTTCATATATACAAACGAAGAGAATCATATATACAAAAAGCATGGAGATAACAGTAGCAAAATCAAGACCTATTGGCGTTATGAGCGTTTTTATAATGGTTGCCGAGCTAGACTACATACAACTTACAACTGCAGTGAACCAGAAGTAATTTTTTCATCGGGCTCCCATAATCACTCAGCAAGCAGTGCACACGTTAATGCCCGAAAGGCAGTTTATTCAATGAAGAATGAAGTAATGAAAACGGGCACGGTATCTTCATGGGAAGTTATAGCTACTGCTGTACAAAATCTCCATGAGGAAGCACAATCACAGTTGCAAACCATTCCTGGACTTTCACGTAACATACCATATAACCATATAACATATAACAATTACAGCACGGAAACAGGCCATCTCGACCCTTCTAGTCCGTGCCGAACACATAATCTCCCCTAGTCCCATATACCCGCGCTCAGACCATAACCCTCCATTCCCTTCCCATCCATATAACTATCCAATTTATTTTTAAATAATAAAAACGAACCTGCCTCCACCACCTTCACTGGAAGCTCATTCCACACAGCTACCACTCTCTGAGTAAAGAAGTTCCCCCTCATGTTACCCCTAAACTTCAGTCCCTTAATTCTCATGTCATGCCCCCTTGTTTGAATCTTCCCTACTCTCAGTGGGAAAAGCTTTTCCACGTCAACTCTGTCTATCCCTCTCATCATTTTAAAAACCTCTATCAAGTCCCCCCTTAACCTTCTGCGTTCCAAAGAATAAAGCCCTAACTTGTTCAACCTTTCTCTGTAACTTAGTTGCTGAAACCCAGGCTCCATACGTAACTGGAGGCAGCGTGCTTTAGGAATCCCAGCACTTCCAACTTGTAGGTCAGGGTTTGAAATTCCTGATATAGTTAAGAACTTAGAAAATGGGTCCTTGTTTTTGGCCTTTGACAGTGGCATTGATGACCCGTACAGAATTTTATTTTTTTCCTCGGAAAAAGGCTTGGATGATCTAGAAAGCTCTAAAAATTGGGCCTGTAATGGGACTTTCAAGGGTTCTCCTAGTTTGTGGTGTCAGTTAGTGACACTACATATCACCATTGGAGGGTCATGTGTGCCCCGACTATTTGCCTTACTTCCTGACAAAAAAGAAGCCTCATATCATCATCTTCTGTCTGCTGTGCGTGATTTAAGGACAAATTGTCGACCTGTGACCCGTCTCCTGGTCTTTGAAAAAGCTCTCCATAATTCATTTGTTTCTGTATTTCCGCATTCAGAAGTAATTGGGTGTGTTTTTCATCTCGGACAGTCTTGTTGGCGGAAGATATGTGCACTTGGTGAGAGTATGAGATACAACGCCGATGAAAGTTTTCAGCTTAAAATTAAGTGTTTTTGCGCTTTAGCATTTTTACCAATTGAAGACGTTGTCAATGTATTTGAAGATTTGTCTGATGATGAAGACATCCCTTCTGAGTTTATCACTTATTTTGAGACTACATACATTGGGATTGTAAGGGGACGCGGTCTTCGTCGATGAAGAGAAACCCCACAGTTTCCTATTCAACTCTGGAATGTACGCGACCGCGTTTTAAATTACTTGCCAAGATCAAATAATTCCGTAGAAGGGTTCCACAATGCTTTGCGCTCATCGATAACATCCACACATCCAAATTTGTGGAAACTGTGCACTGCCCTTAAGGCTGAGGAAGGATTAAGCCAGACAAAAATTGCACACATTCGACGTGGCGATGCAACAAAAAAAAAAGTCCTATCAAATTATTGATGCACGACTGAAGGAGCTAGTTCAAGATTATCAAAATGAAAACACTCTGCAATTTTTAAGAAGTATTGCACGCAATTTGGCAAGAGAATTTTCTTTAAATAAATTGAACTTTTTTTTCATAACTGCTTTTTTAATGTACGCGCTGTTATTTTTTTTATCCTAATGTCAGAATAAAATGTGAGCTAAAATTTATTCTTTTTCTTTCTTTATCCCAAATTATATTATATTAAACATTTTGCGGTGGGAGTTCCTTTTTTTAATTTACTCTGGTGGAATTTACCATGGTGGAATATCTGGTGGAATTTACCGTGGTGGAATTTACCTCTGGTGGAATTTACCTCTGGTGGAATTTACCGTGGTGGAATTTACCGTGGTGGAATTTACCTAGAGCCCTCGTACCTCATGGCTTCCAGCTCCAGTTCCCTACCTCCCAGTTCAAACCCCAGCCGGACTATCGGTACAGACTGGCTATCTGCCGCCATACATAGCAATTCTCCCACCGGGCACTGAGGTCTACCCTGGCGGCGATGCGCCGGCACCAGCAGGATCTAGCATTGACCCTCCCGAAACTTCAGGCCTCACACACCCAGACCTGCAACGGACCCCAACTATATTTAATCTGCCAGAAGATCCATCTCTTCAATCAACGATTCCTGGCCCACCTTAACTCCACCAAGGACCTGAAATTATCAGAAATTATCCCACCTCCAGGCCGCTCCCGCCACCGACACTCAGCGACTCGACTGCCCGCAGGCTCTGGGCCCCAACTCCGGCCCCCGCCGCCTGCCCGAGCCCCGCGACGCCATGTAGGCCATGAGGAGCGCCTCCAGTACTCACCAGGACGCCGCCTTCACCGACCTCCACGTCGATGTCGATGACCCTCCTCTGCTCCTCTCTCGTGTGGGGTCCCACAGGGCTCAGTTCTTGGCCCTCTCCTCTTCTCTCTCTATTTGCTGCCACTTGGTTCCATACTAAGGAAGCACGGAATTTCATTCCACTTTTATGCAGATGACAGTCAGATTTACGTGCCTCTTAAAAAGAAGAATGAACGCTCTGTCGGACTGTTACTTGAGTGTCTCAACGACATAAAGGCCTGGATGGCTCTGAACTTTTTAAATTTTAATGATAAAAAGACGGAAGTCATGGTTTTTGGTGGCACCACCCCGCTGTATATCTGGGCTCCCTGGCCCAGTATATCAGACCAAGCATCACACACCTAGGGGTTAAAGTGGACCCTGAGCTTAAATTTGACAGTCAGATCAAGGCTGTTGTTATATCAAGCTTTTTCCATTTGAGGCAGCTGGCCAAAATAAAGCCAATTCTGTCAAGGCAGCACTTTGAGACGGTAATCCACGCCTTTGTTACCACTCGGCAGGATTACTGCAATGCACTGTATGTGGGGGTTAGTGGGTCCTCCATCGCCCATCTCCAGATGGTACAGAATGCAGCTGTTCGTCTCTTAACTGGCACACGTAAACATGAGCACATTTCGCACATTTTAGCCTCACTCCACTGGCTGCCTATTCAGTTTAGGATCCATTTCAAAATTATTTTATTTGCTTTTAAATCCCTGAATGGTCTTGCCCCGCCCTACCTATCTGAGCTTCTACACCCTTATACACCCGCACGCTCTCTCAGGTCAGATAATCAGCTGCTCCTGAGTGGGCCTAAAACTAAGCTGAAGCTCAGAGGGGACCGTGCCTTTGCTGTGTCGGCACCCAAATTATGGAACGATCTGCTTCTCCACATTAAACAGGCCTCTTCTCTGTCTGTTTTTAAATCACTTCTTAAAACCCATCTCTTCTCCGTGGCCTTTGATACCCAGTAAGATGTCGACTTTATTTATTTACTTGATTTAATTTCTTATTTTTTGATTGCTTTTATTCCGTGGCTATTATTTTTACTCATGTTTTATGTCTTTTAATTTATTGTTGTATTTCATATGTAATTTTTGCGCCTCATGTGAGCTGTTATGGTGTCTGTTTATGATGTCTTGTTTATTCTTCTGTACAGCACTTTGGTCAACATTGGCTGTTTTAAAGTGCTTAACAAATAAAGTTGGATTGGATTGGATGTTGCAGCCGACCTTCACCTGCCTACCGATGATGCCCAGCCTCGCCGCTTCAATGGTAACTCGGACTTTCTCCCCCTCGCCGATTCCTCCGACTATCGCCACCATAACGCGACCGCCGAAACTCGGCGCCCCCCGGGACTGCCTAACCTCATCGCCACACGGGCCCCATCCAACATTCCCGCTGCACTGGGCCCGCCGAATATCACAGCTGCACCTGACCAATCCGATATTCCCATTGCACTGGGCCCGTCAAATATCACAGCTGCACCCGGCCTATCCAACATCGCCGTCACACCAGGCCCATCCAGCATCTACGCCGGACCGGACCTACTGAACATTGCCATCACACTGGGCCCGTCGAATATCACCGTCGCACCCGGCCTATCTAACATCGCCGCCACAACGGACCTACTGAACATGGCCGCTGGACCGGGGCTCCCCGAACATGGCCGCCGCACCGCACCGCACCCTACTCACTTCGCCGCCTCACCGGGTTGGTCAAACCGCGCTGCCCCACCGACCATCCGCCCACCGGGATCTCCCACACATCGTCCACGGACCCAGACTCTACTGCCCGCAGACTTCTACCATCGGGTCCACCGACCCTCGCCACTCCACCTCCCTCCAGCAGCCCGCAGCCGTCGCCTTACCTGCAAACTGGACTCTGCACTGGGCCTGAAGCCTCCACACTGCTGATTCCCACTCCCCTGGGTTTGACTATACTGGGTCCTAGTGCTAGTCTGCCCAGCCTTGTTAACCTCAGTGGCTGTTCCACTGGGTCTTCCCCATCCCCCTCAAACTATGCGACCCCTTCCCCTTCCCCATCCACACTACAGTCCTCAAACCCCACAAATCCCCTGACCACCCCTCCTCCACACATCGCCCCGTCCTCAGTCCACCCACTAGCCTTCCTCCGGCCCCAACCCCCATCCCTGCCGTGTGTTCACCATCCCCCCCTGATCTCCCCCTCTCCGACACAGAACGGTCTGTCCTCAGCAGAGGTCTTACCTTTGATCCCCTCCGTCCCCACCTCAATGAGTTACGCGCCCACCACGATTTGGAGCTCTTCCACCGTCGCCTCCGCCTCACAGCGTTCTTCCATGGGAAGGCGTCCTCGACCCCCATTGATGATCCCTTTTCCCGTCTCCAACGCATCCCCTCCTCGTGGACCCCCCCTCGTGGCCTTCTGGCTTTAGAACTTTTTATCCAAAACTGCCGTCGCGACATCAACCGCCTCAACTTCTCCGCTCCCCTGTCTCCCTCCAATCTCTCCCCCCCTGAACGTACTGCCATCGACTCACTCTGCAACAACCCAGACTGGGTTATCAAACCCGCTGACAAGGGAGGTGCCGTGGTAGTCTGGCGCGTCGATCTCTACAAAGCTGAGGCCACGGGCCAACACTCGGACACCTCCTCCTATTTACCCCTGGACCATGACCCCACTGACGAGCACCAGGCCACTATCTCTAGCACCATCACCGACTTCATCAACTCCCATGCCCTGCCCGACCGAGCCTCCAACCTCATCGTTCCCCAGCCCCGCACGGCCCGATTTTACCTTCTCCGCAAAATCCACAAACCTGACTGTCCCGGAAGACCCACTGTCTCTGCCTGTTCGTGCCCTACCGAACTCATCTCCACATACCTTGACGCCATCCTATCCCCTTTGGTTAAATTCCTCCCTACCTATGTTCAAGACACCTCAGACACTCTCCATCGTCTCCGCACATTCCATTCTCTCTCTCATGGACGTCCAGTCACTCTACAACATCCCCCACCAGGATGGTCTCAAAGCCCTCCGGTTCTTCCTCGACCGGAGAAGCAACCTATACGCGGCCACTGACACTCTCCTCCGCCTAGCGGAGTTGGTCCTTACCCTCAATAACTTCTCATTTGACTCCTCCCATTTCTTCCAAATACAAGGCGTAGCTATGGGCACACACATGGGCCCCAGCTACTCCTGCCTCTTTGTCGGTTACGTCGAACAATCCTTGTTCAATACGTACCAGGGCCCCATCCCCGACCTCTACCTCCGCTACATCGAAGACTGCATTGGTGACCCCTCCTGCACCCACACACAACTGACTGACTTCATCCACTTCACCACCAACTTCCATCCGGCACTCAAATACACCTGGACCATTTCCGACACTTCCCTACCATTCCTTGACCTCACTATCTCCATCGCAGGTGATAGACTTCTGACCGACATCTACTATAAATCCACTGACGTCCATGGCTATCTGGACTACACTTCTTCCCACCCTGCTTCCTGTAAGGACTTCAGCCCCTACTCCCAATTCCTCCGTCTACGCCGCTTCTGCTCCCAGGATGAGGCGTCCCACACCAGGGCATCTGAAATGTCCTCATTCTTCAGGGAACGGGGGTTCCCCTCCCCCACCATAGATGAGGCTCGCACCAGGGTCACTTCCATACCCCATAACACTGCTCTCTTTCCCCATCCCCCCCACTCGCAACAAGGGCAGAGTCCCCCTAGTCCTCACCTTTCACCCCATTAGCCGTCACATACAACGTAATCCTCCGTCAGTTTCGCCATCACCAACGTGAGCCCACCACTTACCACATCTTCCCATCTCCCCCCATGTCTGATTTCCGCAAAGACCGCTCCCTCCGTAACTCCCCTCTCCATTCTTCCCTTCCCTCCTGTACCACCCCCTCCCCGGGCACTTTCCCTTGCAACCGCAAGAGATGCTACACTTGTCGCTTTACCTCCCCCTTGACTCCATTCAAGGACCCAAGCAGTCGTTCCAGGTACGACAGAGGTTCACCTGCATCTCCTCCAACCTCATCTATTGCATCCGCTGCTCTAGATGACAACTGATCTACATCGGTGAGACCAAGCGGATGCATTGCGATCTTTTCGCCGAACACCTCCGCTTGGTCCGCATTAACCAACCTGACCTCCCAGTGGCTCAGCACTTCAACTCCCCCTCCCATTCCGTATCCGACCTCTCTTTCCTGGGTCTCCTCCATGGCCAGAGCGAGCAGCACCGGAAATTGGAGGAACAGCTGTAACTGCCACACATCGGCAGTTAGTTAAATTCTAAACCTCACGTTTTTTGGTTCCTACCTGTAATAATAGCGTTCCTAAGGGCGGAACTAATTGTCGAATTAGTTTCCGTGGGGCACGGTTGTTGGCGCACCTTGCAGGGCAGCAAAGAAAAAGGAAGCAACACAAAAGGGATACACCGCCAAAATAAGTTAAATGTTAAATAAGCAAGATCATAAAGAAAGACAGAAGCCATGACTAAGAAGAAACCAAGAAATACCTCTTAAGTAGTAAGGAGTGAGGAGGTGAGGTCACTCTTAGATCGCCTACAAAGGTTCTCCGACTGGTCAAGAGTGGTGAAAGCTATTGCCACACTCAAACGCCACGCAAGGGAATTCAAGGGCAGCAAGCCAAAGTCCTGTGAAGCCACCAGTTTAGAGGAAAGGAGAGAGGCAGAGGTGACCATAATCAAGATGGTTCAAAATGCAACCCTCTCCCAAGAAGTTCATTACCTTCAGCGTCACAAGGAGACGCGACTCAAGTCCTAGTTGCACAAGTTACATCCATTCCTGGATGACCAAGGAATCATCAGGGTGGGAGGCCGCTTAACTCATGCTGCCCTACATACACATGTGAAGCATCCAGCGGTCCTCCCAAGAGACAGTCACGTGTCAACATTACTGGTCAAGCATTATCATGAGAGGGTGCACCATCAGGGCCGAGGGATGACCATAAATGAGCTCCGCTCTAACGGTATATGGATTCTTGGATGCAGCAAAGTAGTAGCATCCCATATTTTCAAGTGCATTAAGTGCAGGAAGTTCCGACGAGGCATGGAACAACAAGCACGCGGCTTGCAAGTTGGACTTGGACCAACTAATTGAAATTACAGCCAATAAAGAAACAAAAGAGCAAAAAAGAGGCAAGGATGACGGACGTCCCGGAAGATCGAATGGAAACAACTTCTCCGTTCACTTACTGCGGGATGGATTGCTTTGGACCATTCCACATCAAAGAAGGAAGGAAAGAGCTAAAGCGTTATGGACTATTATTTTACTTCGGAGTCACGTGAAGAACCCCGCCAGGACGCATGCGTGTCATATCGCTTTCACGCTTGCGAAACGACAGGCGAGGTGGAGCGTTCCCCCGCAGCGGTAAGTTTGAAACCGTGACCTGCAGGTAAGTGATTTACTCTGCGGTAGTGTTTGTCCCCGCGCTGTTTTTACACAGGGGGGGGGGGGGGGGAAGCTGGACAAAATAGTGTCCACAAGTGCTGCGAGTGAAGCTGGCTGGGGAGGACCGTGAAGTTGCACAAGCCCGTAAGTGGGATCAGCATTGCCGACTTTTGGTTCCGAGCCGGCCAGAACACCACGGCCGGGCGGGAGGCTATTCAGAATGGGGCCGTTGACTTTGACAAGTCGAAACGGCAGGAGGCGGGGTGGAACGACGTTCCCCCGTCTCGACAATTTAAACCTGGACCTGCAGGTAAGTGAAACTGCAGTCTTTATTCTCCCCATACTGTTTCACCGGTGGGGAAACATGGAGAGCTGTGCAAACAACGGCAGGCGGCACAGGAATCACCCGTAAGGGAACAGCTGTGCCCGACTTCGCTCCTGCACCAGCCAGATTAAACACCATGGCTGGGCGGGAGACTATACAGAACGGAGCCGTTGGCTTTGACAAGTCAAAATGGCAGGAGGAGGGGTGGAAGGTGTAAGGTTCCCCCTTAAAGGCAAGTTTTAAGCCTGGACCTGCAGGTAAGTGATACTGCGCTCTGGTAAGTTGTCCTTTAATCTTACTACTTACCTGCATGTGTTCCAGAGCAGTACACATCGAAATGCTCGATAGCTTGACCACAGATGCCTTCATTAACGCCCTGCGTTCATTCATCGCCATTCGTGGAATGGTACGGCAAATAAAATGTGATCAAGGGACGAACTTTGTTGGTGCAAGGCGTGAGCTTGTTGAAGCACTGAGAGTGATGGATCAAGAGGAACTCAAGGAGCTGGGATGTGAGTTCATCATGAACACCCCAGCTTCAAGTCACATGGATGGCGTTTGGGAAAGACAAATCCGCACCATCAGAAGTGTCTTGATGGCTATTCTGGACCAGTCAGCCCAACAACTTGACTGCTCCTCTCTACGAACTTTCCTATACGAAGTCATGGCGGTGGTGAATAGCAGACCTCTAACTACTGATAACCTAAATGATACATCCAGTCCAGAGCCCTTGACACCAAACCATATCCTGACCATGAAGTCTACGATCATATCCCCTCCTCCTGGGAAGTTCGTCAAGGAAGAACTTTACCTCCGCAAGAGATGGCGTCGAGTTCAACTCCTGGCCAACAACTTCTGGACATGCTAGAAAAAAGAGTATCTCTTAAATCTTCAGCACAGACAGAAGTGGACAAAGACCGCAGAAACGCAAAGGTCAATAACATTGTTCTGCTAAAGGATGATGCAACACCACGGAATCAGTTGAAGTTGGAAAGGTATGGAATCAGAGGAATAGTACTGGACTGGATAAAAAGCTACTTAAGTAACAGGCAACAGTTTGTGAATCTGGGTAGTCATAATTCTACATGCTTGGATATTGTTTGTGGTGTACCACAGGGGTCAGTGCTGGGCCCAAAATTATTTATCATGTACATAAACGATATTTGTAATGTGTCCAATGCCTTGAGGCTGGTTTTGTTTGCAGATGATACACATATTTTTTGTTCTGGGGAGAATTTAAAACAGCTATTGGATAAAATAATAAAATAAATGGGTAAATTGAAAATATGGTTTGATAGGAATAAAATTTCATTAAATTTGAGTAAAACTAAAATAATGTTATTTGGTAATTGCAGAATAAATAAACTAGTAAGTATAAAGATAAATGGGGTGGAAGATGAACGAGTGCATGAAAATAAATTTCTTGGGGTTATAATTGACGATAAAATAAGCTGGAAATCACATATTAAACATGTAAAATTAAAATTGTCAAAAAGTATCTCTGTATTATACAAAGCCAAGCAGGCTCTGGATTATAAATCGCTCCGCATTCTTTATTGTTCATTAATCTTACCCTACTTAAATTATTGTGCAGAAGTCTGGGGCAATAAAAGCCAAGTATCTGGGTCATACGAATCCATTATTTTTAGAGTCAAAATTATTAAAATTAGAAGATTTGGTTACATTCAAAACAGCTCAGATAATGTTTAGGGCCAAAAATAAAAATTTACCTGGAAACATTCAAAAATTATTTAACGAGCGTGTGGGGGGTTACAATTTAAGAGGAATATTTAATTTTAAGAAACAAAGAGTCCGTACGACTAGAAAAACCTTTTGTATTTCGGTTTGTGGAGTAGGAGTGTGGAACAAATTGAACAAGGAATTAAAGCAATGTACAAACATGAATCATTTTAAAATGATATATAAAAAAATAATTTTCAAGGGGTACCGGGGATGGAGGGGATGGTTGACAAGTGGGGGTTAAAGTTTGTCTATTGCTTTACAATTGTTTACTTATGTTTGGTTACTTCATATATGAAGTTTGTATGTGTATAATAGTTGTATGTATATATATGTCTGTAGGTATTATGGGAAATTGACTGGGGTAGTATTATTATTATTAATTAATTGATTTTTAAATATGGTAGAAGTGTTGGGGAAAAGGGGTGAGATTTAATAAGTTATTCTTCTTCTCACTCCTTTTCGAGCTTGTACAGACACAGAGTTGGACATTGGAAATTTGCTTTTTGTTCTTTTCATTGCTTGTAAATATTGATTGTAATGTCCAATTGTTTGATAATTTCGATTTTGTTACTATTAATGTCTTTACTTGTTCGGAATACATAAAATAAATAAATAAATAAATAAATAAATAAATAGATCAGTGAAGTTCATCCCGGGAAGGACAGAAGAGTGAGAAGACTCCAGTTGCTGATAGGTGACTCAACTCTCGATGAAAATGGAAAGCGCACCTCCAAATCGGTTCACCTGGAGACCCATTCAGAAGATAGTAACACTGGTGGAAGCAGACTGAGGACTCCAGTATCTTACACTCACCTAAGTCTATTAGTGGCCCATAGTTAGATAGTATTTTGAAATAATGTTTTATATGCAGTATGTATGTCTCTTTAAGTTGTTCTAAGAAATCACATGTGATTTGGTGGGAATGTAACTGCCCCACATCGGCAGTTAGTTAAATTCTAAACCTCATGTTTTTTGGTTCCTACCTGTAATAATAGCGTTCCTAAGGGCGGAACTAATTGCCGACTAGTTTCCGTGGGGCACGGTTGTTGGCGCACCTTGCAGGGCAGCAAAGAAAAAGGAAGCAACACAAAGGGGATACACTGCCAAAATAAGTTAAATGTTAAATAAGCAAGATCATAAAGAAAGACAGAAGCCATGACTAAGAAGAAACCAAGAAATACCTCTTAAGTAGTAAGCAGTGAGGAGGTATGTTGTTTATTTGCGTGGTTCGTGTGGTGTTGTGTTGCTCTATGGACGTACATGCATGTATTTTGTAAACTGCATTTTTATTTTTGTTTGATTCCTCTTTTTTGGCCCAGTTCTCACGGGTTGGTTGGAGCCGAAAATAAACCCCGTATTTAACCACGACCATAAACCCCGTATTTAACGCTACAACAGCAACTCATATTCCGCTTGGGGAGTCTGCATCCTGGGGACATGAAGATTGAATTCTCCCAATTTTGTTAGCCCTTGCTGTCTCCTCCCCTTCCTATCTCTCCCTCAGCCCTCGGGCTCCTCCTCCTCCTTTTTCTTTTCTTCTCCCCGCCCCCCCCATCCCCATCAGTCTGAAGAAGGGTTTCAAAACGTAGCCTATTTCCTTCGCTCCATAGATGCTGCTGCACCCGCTGAGGTCTACAGCACGACACGCACAAGGGTTCTGGGAAGCTTTGCATGCAGCCCTTCACAAGCCGTTCCCAAAAATGACTAACTGGTCAAAGGCAACGAACGCCACAAAATAGAAGGACTAAGACGTTTAAAGACTACATCCAACGCATGGACCAAATAAAGGCCCAATATTTGGGTCTTACCAAAGAACAATTTGATGGATGCCTGAAAAGTGCACCGATGAATGGCATTGAGAAACCTGTTGAAGTTGGTCTGCCTGGGATGGAGAATAAAAACCCTGGTTGAACTGACATCAACACTGAAGGATTTGCAACACCGACACCAGGTGATGAGTTTGGTTTTTGCTGTGTAAGTTAGTGGGAAATGACTGGGTTCTGTTGCAGCGGTGATGACGAAGTTAAGGGCCTGTCCCACTTGGTCGTCATTTGCGCGTCACGCAGATGGCGCGGGAAGATTTTGTACATCACAAAATCCTGCGACGCCGCATGCGGCCGCGCGTCACTGCCTATGTCATCGCGCACCACGTGCGCGTAATGTGCACCATGCGCGCATCACGTGCGTGTCACGACGCGCGCGTCTTGCGTCGTTACACGTAAATGATGTAGCGTAAATTATGCGCAAATAACAGCCAAGTGGGACAGGCCCTTTAGTCACTCATTTTGAAGAACTTGATCATTGGTGATAATGTGCGAGAATTGTTTTGAGTATTGCCAATTTTCATTAGAAATATTGATTTTTCAATTATCAAAATTGCTGCCAATTTTATAAGTTACTGATCATTTTGCAATAAACAAGATCCTGTGAGCATACTTTATATTGAACTTTGACAAATGTGGGCTCAATTGTGAAGAATTTTGTCTTTCTCTGATAATCTATCTTCTAAACATTTTATGATTCTACATCATGAGTTATTGCAAGAATTGTGAAAGCTTCACATATATGCAGAGTTTGATGTCAATGGGTTGAAGAAGTAGCCTATTAAACATCAGTAAAATATTTTTTGCATTCATGTAATATCTTAAGTGCTGTTATATGTGACTTGCAATCTGATGGAGTTTGTGTACAGTACTGTCTCACTATGGATATGACCTGAGAAGAAAGACCATGACCTCTGACCTAATTATAAAGAGTCATGTGTATGGCTATAGAGATTATGCATATAACAGGTTCTAAATTGAATTAAAGTTTGTTTTTTATTTCATTTTAGGACCAAAGGAGGTACCATTGCAAATGGTTGACTGTGATGAAGAAATTCTAAAGCCGTCTCCTTCATCTTCACCTACTTGTCTGCCATCTCCAGCCACCTCAAGTGACATAGACTACAAGAGCAGCCCTGTCTGCCCCCACAGTGATATCACACTGGCCAACGAGCCCAACACCTTCTTTGCCTGCTTCGAAACTGGCAACACCACCAGGAGTGGAATAACCCTGGCCATGGAGGAGGGTCTGCTCTCACCCCAGCCACAGTCTGTTTTCCCTCCTACCATCCGGGAGGCGCTATGGGTCTCTCCATTGCCGGACCAGCAGGTCCAGGAACAGTTTCTTCCCTGCGGCTGTTACATTACTTAACTCTGTACCTCGCTGATTGCCAGTCACCCCCCCCCTCCGGACACTCCTTCCCCCAGAAAAATTGCACTACTACGACTGTATGTACGTATATATATATATATATATATTGAACTTGAACGACTCACAAAGAAATCATCTCTCACAGTCCACCATGAAGTCTACAAGCTCAACCTCACTACCTACAAAGACGCCCTCATTGCTGCCAAGTCTGCCTACCTCTCCACCATCTTCACCGACCCTTGCCAAAACCCCAGAGCCCTCTTCTCCACAGTGGGCAACCTCCTCAAGCCTCGGACCAACACTCTCCCTTCCTCTACACCGGATCTCTACAACTCATTTCTCCACTTTTTCACTGATAAAATTAACATCATTTATCAATCTTTATCCCCTGTATCTGACCCCCCAGCATCTATTCCAGCACCTGCCAAGGCCCCTCTTCTCCCCATCTCTACTGACCTCCCGACCCCTCCTCCACACTGCCTCCTCTCCCAGTTTGACCCGGTCACCCCTCCTGAAATCTCCAAACTCATCAGCTCTTCCAAACCCACTACCTGCTCCCTTGACCCCCTCCCCACTCCCCTGATGAAGTCCTGCCTCCCCGTCCTCTGCCCCTACCTCACTAACCTCTTCAACTCCGCACTGTCCCAAGGAACTGTCCCCTCCGCCTTCAAAACTGCTGCTCTCACCCCAATTTTAAAGAAACCTGGTCTGGATCCCTCCTCTCTCAACAACTACCGCCCAATCTCAAACCTCCCCTTTCTTTCTAAAACCCTGGAGCGTATCGTCACCTCACAACTTCAATCCCATCTCCATGCCAATAACCTATTCGAACCCCTCCAATCTGGTTTTCGCCCCCTCCACAGCACAGAAACCGCTCTCCTCAAAGTCCTCAATGATCTCCTCACCTCTGCTGACACTGGTTCCCTCAACATCCTCATCCTCCTCGACCTGAGTGCAGCCTTCGATACCGTGAGCCATAACATTCTGCTCACCAGACTCAAAGAACTCGGTATCGAAGGTACTGCACTCAGCTGGCTCCATTCCTACCTTTCCAACAGATCCCACTTCATCTCTCTCCATAACCGCACCTCTACTACAGCCACAGTCACTGAAGGCGTTCCCCAAGGCTCCGTACTCGGCCCCCTCCTCTTCATCATCTACATCCTCCCCCTTGGTCAGATACTCCGCCACTTCAACCTGGACTTCCACTGTTACGCCGATGACACCCAGATCTACCTCAGCACCAAATCCCCCCACAACCATCCCCCCCTCTCCCATATCAATTCCTGTTTGTCAGCTATAAAAACCTGGATGCAACATAACTTCCTCAAACTCAACAGCGATAAAACAAAATTCCTCCTCGTAGGCTCCAAATCCACACTCAGCAAAATCAATAACCCCACTCTCACCATCGACAGCACCACTGTCTCCCCATCTCCCCAGGCCCGCAACCTTGGCGTGATCTTTGATTCCACCCTCTCCCTTGAGCCTCACATCCGCCATGTCATTAAAACCTCCTTCTTTCACCTCCGCAACATCGCCAAAATCAGACCTTCTCTCACACCTCCCGCTGCTGAAAGACTCATCCATGCCTTCATCTCCTCCCGACTGGACTACTGCAACTCACTTCTCCTTGGCATCAGCTCCACCTACATCAACCGACTCCAACTGGTCCAGTACGCAGCCGCCCGACTCATCACCCACACCAAATCCTGGCACCACATCACTCCAGTCCTCAAAACAACTTCACTGGTCTTCCCATCTCCCACCGGATCACCTACAAAATCACCTAGCCCTCCACCATCTGGCCCCCCCATATCTCACTGACCTCCTCTCCCCCTACCAACCCTCACGGTCCCTCAGATCCACATCAGCCGGTCTCCTCTCCATCCACAAATCCAACCTCCACAGTTTTGGGGACAGAGCCTTCTCCAGGGCAGCTCCCAGGCTCTGGAGCTCCCTCCCCCAACTGATCCGCAATTCTGAGTCCCTCACCATCTTCCAGTCCCGGAAGATTTTTTGCCTTGCCTTGGAAAGCGACTTTGAGTCCCGGAAAAGTGCTATATAAATTCAATTTATTATTATTATTATTATTATATATTTATTGCTCATATTCTATGTTCACTCTTCTGGGGAGATGCTAACTGCATTTCGTTATCTCTGTACTATACACTGCACAATGACAATAAAGTTTGAATCTGAATCTGAATCTGACAGGTCTTAACATTGAGCACACAGGATGTACAGTGCGCTCTGCGAAGGGTCAATCCACGCAAGGCTGCAGGCCCGGACAGAGTCCAAGGAAGGATACTTAAGGACTGTGCTGAACAACTGGCTGTGGCATTCACCAGTATCTTTAACCTGTCTCTATCTCTGGCAACAGTCCCCAAGTGCCTGAAGTCAACTAAAAAACAGAAAAAGACAAAAATTACCAACCTGAACGACTACCGTCCAGTTGCCTTAACACCAATACCCATGAAGTGCTTTGAAAGGCTGGTCCTCTCACACATCAAATCCAGCATCCCTGCCTCACTGGACTCACATCAGTTTGCATACAGGGCAAACAGATCCACAGAGGATGCCATCTCTCTGGCTCTTCACACTGTACTGACTCACCTGGAGTGACTGGGCACGTACGTGAGGATGCTCTTCATAGACTATAGCTCTGCCTTCAACACGGTCATCCCCACCAAGCTCACCACCAAACTCCACCAGCTAGGTCTCAGCTCGTCGATATGTGACTAGATCGTGAATTTCCTGATGGAGCGACCGCAGGCAGTGAGACGGGCCTGCACCTGTCCTCTACTATCACGCTGAGACCGGCACACCACAGTACTGTGTACTGAGCCCCACGCTCTACTCTCTCCTCACACACGACTGTGTTCTTGCATTCGCCACCAACACCATTGGCAAGTTTGCAGATGACACAACAGTGATCGGGCTGATCACCAACGGTGATGAAACACACTACAGAGCGGAGGTGCAGAACCTGGCGGACTGGTGCTCAGATAACAACCTGTCCCTAAACACCTCTAAGACCATGGAGCTGATCATCAACTTCAGAAGGTCACATAATGGGGAATAAGCTCCAATCTTTATCAACGGGGACAGTGTGGAGAGAGTGTCCAGCTTCAGGTTTCTGGGCACACACATTTCGGAGGACTTCACATGGTCCACCAACACCGCTGCACTGGTCAAGAAGGCACAGCAACACTTCCGGTGGCGTATGCTGTAGTAAAAGCACGCGCCAGTTGCTCCGTGACAAATCCAATAAAAAAAGGGAGAAAAATGGGACGGGCCCTCTGAAACTTACCGGCAGCTTGTGTCGAGCGGTGAGTGACGTCATCAGACCGCGACTCCGGTTGCTTAATGTCGACTCAACAAAAACCCACGAAAGGACAAACAAAGAAAACTAGCAGGGTGGAGCCACCGGAGGAAGAAGTAGGCCCGAGTGAAGCCTCTGCCTCAATTACAGCGTCGTCCCAAGAAGAAATCCCTAAACAGGTTCAGAAGCCCCCAAAAAATGGAATGGAGGACTTTTGTGCCTTTATTTCAGAAGAAATCTCAGGCATATAGGAAGAACTGAAAAACTTCAAAGAAAAAATATCAGCTTAGTTTCTGACTGTCCATGCTCAAATTCAGGAAGAATTGTTTACTTGGAAGGACGAAATATGTTGAAAAATAAAACAACAAATGGAAGCGGTAAACGTTAAATTTAATATGTTGGAATCCAATCTTAACTCCAAGTTGGATCCCATTATTGATACAGTAAATCAGCACACTACAGTTATAACTGAATTAGAGTCAATTGCTGAGAAGTGCTAAAACTACAAAAAAGATCTTGTCTGAGACCAAGCGTTTATCAGAATTACTGAATAAAGTCTCTGAAAAATGTATTGACTTGGAGGGACATTCGAAACACACGACGGGCACACCGCGACGCCCTGTGTCTCCTTAGAATGGGAAAATAGCGACAATCCCCTTACCTGCTTCAAGGCTGCTCACTCGGAGCAGTCTTGTATCCATCTCGTACAACCGACAGGAACTTCTGGACTTCGGTTCCTGCGGCTGCAACAACTTTCTGGGCAATCTCCCTCTTCCGTCTGAGCTCATCAGAGCAACAGAGCACCCGACTGGAGACCGCCAGGTGAGTCGCGGGGTTGGAGACCGCCATCCGACCCGCGGAGCCCAACCGACCCTCGGTCCTCACCCGACCCGCGGAGCCCACCCGACCCTCGGTCCTCACCCGCAACCCTCGGCCCTCACCCGACCCTCACCCGACCCTCCCCGACCCTTGGCCCTCACCCCAACCCTCGTCCTCACCTGACCCCTCTCACCCGACCCTCGGTCCTCAACCCAACCCGACATCCCCGAGCCCTCACCCAACCCTCGGACCCTCCCTCACCCGACCCTCGGTCACCCGACCCGCGACCCTCACCCGACCCTCACCCGACCCTCACCCGACCCCCGGTCCTCACCCGACCCTCGGTCCTCACCCGACCCTCGGAGCTCACCTGACCCGCGGAGCTGGAGAACGCCAGGTGAGCCCCGGAGCTGGAGAATGCCACCCGACCCGCGGAGCTCACCTGACCCGTGGAGCTGGAGAACGCCACCCGACCCTTGACCCGTGGAGCTGGAGAACACCACCCGACCCGTGGAGCTGGAGAACGCCACCCCGACCCGTGGAGCTGGAGAACGGCACCCGACCCGTGGAGCTGGAGAACGCCACCCGACCCGCGGAGCTGGAGAGCACCACCTGACTTGTGGAGCTCACCTGACCCGTGGAGCTCACTTGACCCGCGGAGCTGGAGAACACCACCCGACCCGTGGAGCTGGAGAGCACCACCTGACTTGTGGAGCTCACCCGACCTGTGGAGCTCACCTGACCCTCGCAACTGGAGAACACCACCCCACCCGTGGAGCTGGAGAACACCGAGGAGCTGGAGACCTAGCCTTTTCCTCGCCAACGTGCGCTCACTGGCAAACAAAATGGATGAACTCCGGCTAAGGATCACCTCCCACAACTGGATCAAGGACTGCAACATCCTGATCTTCACGGAAACTTGGCTCAACACTGACGTTCCTGACAGCGCCATCCAGGTTTCGATGCGTCATTTACTCCGAGCGGACAGGACATCAGACTCTGGTAAGACCAGAGGTGGGGCCTGTGCATTTATGTAAACAAAGCATGGTGCACGGACTCCACTATCATCGAGAGTCACTGTTCAGCTAACCTTGAGTTCCTCTTGGTTAGATGCAGACCGTTCTATCTGCCCAGAGAGTTCACCTCCACTGTTGTGACTGCAGCCTATATCCCTCCTGATGCTAATGCCAAGCTTGCAATGAAAGAGCTGCATACTGCCATTAGCAATCAACAGACGCACAACCCCGAGGCAGCCTTCATTGTTGCGGGTGACTTCAATCACTCTAACCTGAAGACTGTACTCCCCAAATTCCACCAACATGTATCCTTCCCCACTAGAGTAGACAAGACACTGGACAAAGTCTACACCAGCATGGCTGAAGCTTACAAAGCCATCCCCCTCCCCCACCTTGGTCAGTCTGATCACGTCCATGGTTCCTGCTCCCTAAGTACTCCCCACTCATCAGACGGGTTATACCAACTGTGAGAACAGTTAAAGTCTGGTCAGAGGAAGCGGACTTCACACTTCAGCAGTGTTTTGGAAACACTGACTGGAAGGCGTTTGCAGCCCAGGCCACCCTCGACTCCCACACGGACATTGATTCCTACACATCCTCTGTTTTGGTTTTATAAACTCCACCATCAATAGTGTCACCTCCCACAAACAGGTGACCATATTCCCGAATCAGAAGCCATGGATGAACAGCGAGGTCAGGCTACTGCTGAAAGCACGGGACACCGCTTTCAGGTCAGGCGATGCTCGAGCCTACAGTTCATCCAGGGCTAACCTGAAGAGGGGCATCAGGAAGGTCAAGCACTGCCATAAGCTCAGGATTGAGGAGCACTTCAACAACAACTCCGATCCCCGACGCATGTGGCAAGGCATCCAGGCCATCACAGACTACAGACCCTCCAACATCACCCCCACATCCAGCAACGCCGCCTTCCTTGAGGAGCTTAATCACTTCTATGGCCGCTTCGACAGGGACAATCTAGAGACAGCCATCAAGGCTGTGCTACCTGCCGATCACCAACCCCTCACACTCACCCCCTACGACGTATACGTGGCACTGAGTAGGACTAATGCACGTAAAGCTGCTGGCCCTGACGGCATCCCCGGGCGCGTGCTCAGGGCCTGTGCTGCGCAGCTGACAGACGTCTGGACTGACATCTTCAACCTGTCACTTGCCCAAGCAGTTGTCCCCACTTGCCTTAAAACCACCTCCATCGTGCCAGTGCCAAAACACTCCACTGCGGCAAGCCTCAACGACTTCCCCCCAGTTGCACTTACCCCCATCATCACCAAGTGCTTTGAGAGGCTGGTCCTGGCACACCTCAAAGGCTGCCTACCCCCCACACTGGATCCCTATCAGTTTGCCTACCGCAAGAACAGGAGTACGGAGGATGCCATCTCAACGGCACTTCACTCCGCCCTCTCCCACCTCGACAACAGAGACACTTACGTAAGAATGCTGTTCATCAATTACAGCTCAGCATTCAACACCATTATACCATCAAAACTGATCACCAAACTCGGTAACTTGGGCATCGACCCCTCCCTCTGCAACTGGATACTGGAATTTTTAACCAACAGACCCCAGTCTGTGTGGTTAGACAAGCACACCTCTTCAACCCTCACCCTGAACACCGGCGTTCCACAGGGCTGTGTGTTGAGCCCCCTCCTCTACTCCCTCTTCACCTATGACTGCACACCTGTACATGGTACTAACACCATCATCAAGTATGCAGATGATACAACGGTGATTGGCCTCATCAGCAACAACGATGAGTTGGCCTACAGGGAGGAGGTCCAGCACTTAGCAGCATGGTGCGCTGACAACAACCTGGCCCTTAACTCCAAGAAGACCAAGGAGCTCATTGTAGACTTCAGGAAGTCCAGAGGCGGCACGCACACCCCCATCCACATTAACGGGACGGAGGTGGAACGTGTTTCTAGCTTCAGGTTCCTGGGAGTCAACATCTCCGATGACCTCTCTTGGACCCACAATACCTCAACTCTGATCAAGAAGGCTCACCAGCGTCTCTTCTTCCTGAGGAGACTGAAGAAGGTCCATCTGTCTCCTCAGATCCTGGTGAACTTCTACCGCTGCACCATCAAGAGCATCCTTACCAACTGCATCACAGTATGGTATGGCAACTGCTCTGTCTCCGACCGGAAGGCATTGCAGAGGGTGGTGAAAATTGCCCAACACATCACCGGTTCCTCGCTCCCCTCCATTGAGTCTGTCCAAAGCAAGCGTTGTCTGCGGAGGGCGCTCAGCATCGCCAAGGACTGCTCTCACCCCAACCATGGACTGTTTACCCTCCTACCATCCGGGAGGCGCTACAGGTCTCTCCGTTGCCGAACCAGCAGGTCGAGGAACAGCTTCTTTCCGGCGGCTGTCACTCTACTCAACAACGTACCTTGGTGACTGCCAATCACCACCCCCCCCCCCCCCCCCCCCGGACACTTATTATTATTTATTCAAATCATTTGCTATGTCGCTCTTCCAGGGAGACGCTAAATGCATTTCGTTGTCTCTGTACTGTACACTGACAATGACAATTAAAGTTGAATCTGAATCTGAAACGTCAGAATCTGAGAATTGTTGGAGTCAAAGAGGGCAGAGAGGGAAATAAAAAACCTTTTGATTTTACTGCTGGTCTTCTACAAAAAGTTTTAACATTAGATACAAAGCCTCTACTGGATCGTGCACACAGAGCATTGAGACCCCGTCCGAATGTTAACGCTCCCCCTCCAAGACATCTAATATTGAAGGTGCATTATGACCACGTTTTGGAAGACATCTTGATGAAAATTGCTGGCAACAGAAATCTATCATTTGAAGGCGACAACATTAGTATTTTCAGAGACTACCCCGCAGAGGTTGTTAAGGGAAGAGCACTTTTTAACGAGACAAGAGGAATTCTCAGGAAGATATCAAACCTAAGATTTGGACTGTTGTATCCTACAACCACAAGGAACACTTCTTCACCGACCAGAAGAAAGCACTTGAGTTCGCCCAGGACATTGAGAAATCCCCGGAGTGATGAACATTATCTTCACGGTGTCATTACTTGGCAGAGAACAAATGGAACTTTAAGTTGTTATACTTAAAGATTAATGATAGTTGAGCAAATTATCTTGCTATTAATTCACAACCATTATTATTTAGTACTAACTATTACTAACCATTACTAACAAGATATTCTCAGAATTAGTTATAAATAAGAACTGTAAATAATGCCCGATCCAGGTATTTTATTTATTAATACTTGACTAATATTTGACTAATTTTTGAAGAGAATAAAATTTCCTTCTACCGGATTAAAAATCCTTTGGACCTAACTTTTTTTTTTTTCTCCCCTCCCTTTTATAAATTGTTTGTATTGAGATTTTCTTTTTTTTTAAAACACGGAACTGGTATTATTTATTTTACAAGGCTATGGAAGTCTATAGAGGTTTAGCCACACTAGTGTAACTATCACTAACTACACTTATTGTGGTTGTAATATTTCTAATTTCCCTGCACCCTTTTAACCATCTATCTATCCACTTTATCTTTAATTATAACCTAAATATTAAATTTAATTATATGATTTTTTTTAGGAGATATGTTTGGGGAGGTTCGATGCCCGTGTCGGGGCGGCCCGGCCGAAGGGAGGAGCAACGCCCAAATGGAGCTGGCGACCTCGAGGCTCTGGAGGCAGAGACCGTCAAGACTCGCCCTGAGTTCGCTCCCGTGAGGGCGGTCCGGCACAGGAGAGGAGCGGCCAGCCCGAGATGGAACGAGGCTCCCGTCGGAGCGGCCGAGCTCGGGGAGGCGCGGCGCTCGCAGCCCGAGGGAGGTTCGGCGCCCATGTCGGGGCGGCCCAGCCGAAGGGAGGAGCAACGCCCGAGTCGGGGCGGCCCGGCCGAAGGGAGGAGCAACGCCCGAGTCGGGGCGGCCCGGCCCGGGAAAGAAGCAACGCTCGAATCGGGGCGGCCCGGCCGTAGGGAGGAGCAACGCCCATGTCGGGGCGGCCCGGCCCGGGGGAGGTTCGGCGCCCGTGTCGGGGCGGCCCGATCCGAGGCTGAAGTCGACAGATACTCACGTGAGGGTGGCTGGGATGGTGTTCTGGCGGCGGTGGCCTGAGTCCGGGGTTCGGCCGCCGCGGGCCAGCGGCTGCGTCTGCAGGTCTGGGTGAGCGGCAGCTACGACCACCCCGGGCCGCGGTGTTGAGCCGCGGGACTGTTATAACATCGTCCGGGGGGGGGGGGGTATCGCCTCAGCGCAGAGGGAGAAGAGGAGGGAAGAGACTGCAGACCTAAGACTTTTGCCTCCATCACAGTGAGGAGATATTGGGTGGTCTCACTGTGGTGGATGTTAATATGTGTTTATTGTTGTTTTTTATTGTATGTATGACTGCTTAAATTTTGTTCAGACTTTGGTCTGAATGACAAATAAAAGGCTATTCTATTCTAAATATGCGGGATGGCGAAAATGGGAATTCGAGAAATGGACTAAGCTTTTGGCCCTGGGACCCGGCATCCACTATTTTAAGAACAACGCAACATCAAATACATGGCTGAACGGAAGACACAAAATGAAACAGTCACAATTCATTAAAAGACTACTACTCAAGTGCAATCTATACCCAACTAGATGTACCCTTTCATACGGCCGCCCTAACATGGCCAAACTGTGCAGAAGGTGTGCACCGGCAAACGAAACACTGGCACACATCTCCGGACATTGTCCAACGGTCAAGAACTCACGCATTAAACGCCACAACAAGATCATGGACAAACAAAAGGCACATGTTGTCAAGTACGGATGGACTGTCCACATCGAACCAAGGTTTAGAACGGAGGATGGAAGCCCGATTTGATATTTGTCAAAGGGCAGGAAGTGGCATTGGTCGATGTGACATTGAGATATGAGGGTTGGAACTGGAGCATTTGTGGACGGAAAAGATCAAGAAGTACGAGCATCTGAGGGGCAGATTGCTGAAATGACCAAGGGGACATCTATCCAATTCTTTGGATTCGTGATGGGAGCTTGAGGAAAATGGTATGATTTGAACGACACCCTAATGCAATACCTCAAGATCGAAAGGTACAAATCCTTCTAGAAAAATTTGTCGGATCTGACAATAGCCCTAACATTGGACATATTGCGGATCTTTAACGATCAATAAAAATGGGCATGCTGTCTGTGTAAATACATGAATCACCTCGTAATATAAAAAAAAAGCAAAACAATCAGTTGATGTAAATATGGTAACAATACTAGCCAGACAACGTGACAGCTCAGCTCCGTCACCCTTATGGTGGTGAACTCTTCGCCTGGTGAACAAAGAGCAGTCCTATTCATACTGACATCCTAGATCAAGTCAGCCCCCAAACATCTAGACATCATAGATCGAGCCAGTCCCCCAATCACCTAGAACTGGGCCCTGCTTGGACCTGTGGATTCTCGCTGGAAGTGACCAACGTGGACGGGCCACGTAAAAACTCGAAAAATACACTCGTTTAATGGGATCTGTCCCAAGCGTGTGCAAGAATGAACAGTCAGCAGTTGAGAGGAAGATGGAAGGAAAAAAGCAGAATGGAACAGTCACTGGCTGTGGCTGAAGAGAAAATATGCTGTCTGGGCTGCCATGTGACCATCTAGAGGCTGACCATAAGACACACACCCAGGGCTGATCACCCTGCGGTGGGCCTGCCTCGACTGAGAGTGTCTTGTGGCAAAAGGCCAAAACACCCAGTGACGTTGAGGTACACAACTGAAGATGTGTCTGATTGGTAGCAAAATCACCTAGTGGTCACCCCCAAGAATACCGCTGTCAGTTGTGGTGAAGAACCTTAGGGATTGTTACCAAAGATCCTATAGCGGAGCAAGATGGGTTACTCTCACGCAAACGTGAGGTACGCTCATGGGCGGATTCATGGGTGAATATAGGACACATTTTAGCAACCTGACTCCGCCATCTTGGTCCGCCATCTTGCTCCGCTTTCTTGCTCCCGCCTTCTTGCTTCCGGCCAAAGATTGGATCCGCAGCGGGGAGAAGGAGTGTGGGGCCCGGGGCAGCGGGGAGAGAGAGTGCGGGGCAGCGGGGAGAGAGAGTGCGGGGCCCGGGGCAGCGGGGAGAGAGAGTGCGGGGCAGCGGGGAGCGGCGGGGGGAGAGAGTGCGGGACCCGGGGCAGCGGGGAGAGAGAGTGCAGGGCAGCGGGGAGAAGGAGTGTGGGGTCCGGGGCAGGGCGCCAGGCCCCGGGCAGAGAGTGCGGGGCCCGGGGCAGCGGGGAGAGAGAGTGCGGGGCAGCGGGGAGAAGGAGTGCGGGGCCCGGGGCAGCGGGGAGAGAGAGTGCGGGGCCCGGGGCGGCGAGGAGAGGGACATAGGAGGGGGGACATTGTAGTGAGGGAGCAGGCGAGAGAGTGCCGGGGGGATAAGGCCTAGTGTGTGTGAAGTTGCAGGGAGGTTTACAATGTTTCTTATTTAATGTCCCTTGTCTAGTCTGAAATAAAGTTCATTGTTGGATTAGAAGAAATATAATTGTGTGTGTTATATACATTTATATAATTTTCATGTATGTGTGTTTATAAACATTTTATTCTTTAACAAGAATCAACAGAATTATGAACTAACAGAATTATGAATCTAACCCTATATCACGCACAAAAAGTCCCCCCCTGTCAATCACCCTGCGAGTCGGGTCGGTTCCGGTTACTACAAAATCAACTCAAACACTGCTTGTGAGCTATTTAAAAAGAAATGATTTAAAAAACATTAAAAAAGACAATTACCAGAATCAAATTTTATTCTTGACAAGAAGTTTGAACTGACAGATTTATGAATCTCACCCACACATACTGTTGCCCCGCAACATTGATTACAGTGCGAGTCGGGTCGGGTTAGGTAGGCTCAGGTTGCTAAAATGGGCGTGGAAAAATGCCCATGATCATCCCCTCCATAGCGTACTACACGTCAGTCCATTGCATTTAGCAGGAGTAGCCTATCTTGCTCCGCTATAGGATCTTTGATTGTTACATCCAGTCCTACTAATCAATATATGAGAATGGAAAGATTCTTACAGAAATGTAATCTCTCAGGTTTAGATCAAAGAGAGAGAGAATTATTAGGTGCTGAAATTTCAGTAAAAGATATTGAAGTCCATTAGATCTTTGAAAAATGGAAAGGCCGCAGTCTAAATTCTGAATTCTATAAAAAAATTAATGATTTGATCTCCCCACGCCTACAGACATTATATAACTATGCCTTTACACAGCAGGTACTGCCAGAAAATTTAAACGAATCAACAAACAATACCAAAAACTGATAAGGATCTCGAGGACCCTGGTTGATATAGAGCAATAGCTCTTTTAAACACTGATCAGAAGATATTAACTAAAATTTTAGCCCATAGATTAAGTTTAGTGATTCATAAATTAATACACCCCAATCAAACAGGTTTTTATCCCAAAACGTTATTCATTCTATAATTTGAGACAATTGTTTAATATTATATATTCAAATAGAATAGCTAATGTAGACCTAGCAGTCATCTCGTTAGATGCTGAAAAAGCATTTGATCAGGTGGAATGGCCTTATCTATTTTCTGTAATGGAACAATTTCAACTGGGTGAGAAGTTTTGTACATGGATTACACGCCTATATACTAATCCAACAGCTAGGATATTGACAAATCAAATGTTATCACCCAAATTCAATTTATCTAGAGGTTGTAGACAAGGATGCCCACTATCTCCATTAATATTTGCCCTAGCTATCGAACCACTTGCAGAAAGTATCAGAGCCCACCCAGAAATTTATGGGTACAATACAAAAGATACAGTTAATACGATTTCTTTATATGCAGATGATGTATTATTATACATCACAAATTCAGAAACTAGTATTCCAAATTTATTAAATCTTATAATTCAATTTGGTTCTGTCTCGGGATATAGAATTAATCGGAATAAAAGTGAAATTATGCCAATAACGGAACCAAACCCACATATATTGCAACAATGTCCTTTTAAAATAGTAAATTAAAAGTTTAAATATCTTGGAATTTATAAAGAAATATACTTCTTTATTTAAATTAAACTTTCCTCCTCTACTTAATAAACAACATAAGAATATTAAGTATTGGAAAACACTCCCTAATTCAATGCTTGGTAGAATTAATGCCATAAAAATGATTTGTCTTCCCCAATTACTGTACTTATTTCAATCAATCCCGATCTATCTTCCAAATGTTTTTATTTTTTTTTAACTTGATTCTATTGTTACAAGCTTTATTTGGGACTTTAAGAACCACAGAATAAGTAAAAAACACGTGGTAACCCAAGATGAATGGAGGATTAGGTTTACCAAATTTTCTATTTTATTTCTAGGCAGTTAATATTAAAAACATGTCCTTCTGGTTGGAGGATATGGATCAACAACCAGATTGGTTAAAGATGGAAAAGGAAGACTGTTTACCTTTTGAAATTGGCTCGATTTTGTTAACCCGTACAAAATTGAATGAAAAAACATAGTGGAAATCCGATAATATACAGTGGCTTGCAAAAGTATTCATACCCCTTGACCTTTTCCACATTTTGTCATGTTACAACCACAAACGTAAATGTATTTTATTGGGATTTTATGTGATAGACCAACACAAAATGGCACATAATTGTGAAGTGGAAGGAAAATGATACATGGTTTTCAAATTTTTTTACAAATAAAAAACTGAAAAGTGTGGCGTGCAAAAGTATTCAGCCCCCTTTACTCTGATACCCCTAAATAAAATCCAGTGCAACCAATTGCCTTCAGAAGTCACCTAATTAGTAAATAGAGTCCACTTGTGTGTAATCTAATCTCAGTATAAATACAGCTGTTCTGTGAAGGCCTCAGAGGTTTGTTAGAGAACATTAGTGAACAAACAGCATCATGAAGCCCAAGGAACACACCAGACAGGTCAGGGATAAAGTTGTGGAGAAGTTTAAATCAGGGTTAGGTTATAAAAAAATATCCCAAGCTTTGAACATCTCACGGAGCACTGTTGAATCCATCATCCAAAAATGGAAAGAGTATGGCACAACTGCAAACCTACCAAGACATGGCCGTCCACCCAAACTGACAGGCCGGGCAAGGAGAGCATTGATCAGAGAAGCAGCCAAGAGGCCCATGGTAACTCTGGAGGAGCTGCGGAGATCCACAGCTCAGGTGGGAGAATCTGTCCACAGGACAACTATTAGTCGTGCACTCCACAAATCGGGCCTTTATGGAAGAGTGGCAAGAAGAAAGCCATTGTTGAAAAAAAGCCATAAGAAGTCCCATTTGCAGTTTGCCACAAGCCATGTGGGGGACACAGCAAACATGTGGAGGAAGGTGCTCTGGTCAGATGAGACCAAAATTGAAGTTTTTGGCTTAAATGCAAAATGCTATGTGTGGCGGAAAACTAACACAGCACATCACCCTGAACACACCATCCCCACTGTGAAACATGGTGGTGGCAGCATCATGTTGTGGGGATGCTTTACTTCAGCAGGGACAGGGAAGCTGTTCAGAGTTGATGGGAAGATGGATGGAGCCAAATACAGGGCAATCTTGGAAGAAAACCTGTTAGAGTCTGCAAAAGACTTGAGACTGGGGCGGAGGTTCACCTTCCAGCTGGACAACGACCCTAAACATACAGCCAGAGCGACAATGTAATGGTTCAGATCAAAGGATATTCATGTGTTAGAATAGCCCAGTCAAAGTCCAGACCTAAATCCAATTGAGAATCTCTGGCAAGACTTGAAAATTGCTGTTCACAGATGCTCTCCATCCAATCTGACTGAGCTTCAGCTATTTTGGAAAGAAGAATGGTCAAAAATTTCAGTCTCTAGATGTGCAAAGCTGGTAGAGACATACCCCAAAAGACTTGCAGCCGTAATTGCAGCTGTGCTGGACCACTTTCTGTTTACAGGTATTTATGCCACCTGCTGGATGTTCAGGTTCCTACAGCTTTGAGTTACCCTTCCTGCTAGAAACATAGAAACATAGAAATAAGGTGCAGGAGTAGGCCATTCGGACCTTCGAGCCTGCACCGCCATTCAATATGATCATGGCTGATCATCCAACTCAGTATCCCGTACCTGCCTTCTCTCCATTCCCCCTGATCCCCTTAGCCACAAGGGCCACATCTAACTCCCTCTTAAATATAGCCAATGAACTGGCCTCAACTACCCTCTGTGGCAGAGAGTTCCAGAGATTCACCACTCTCTGTGTGAAAAAAGTTCTTCTCATCTCGGTTTTAAAGGATTTCCCCCTTATCCTTAAGCTGTGACCCCTTGTCCTGGACTTCCCTAAATTGGGAACAATCTTCCTGCATCTAGCCTGTCCAACCCCTTAAGAATTTTGTAGGTTTCTATAAGATCCCCTCTCAATCTCCTAAATTCTAGAGAGTATAAACCAAGTCTATCCAGTCTTTCTTCATAAGACAGTCCTGACATCCCAGGAATCAGTCTGGTGAACCGTCTCTGCACTCCCTCTATGGCAATAATGTCCTTCCTCAGATTTGGAGACCAAAACTGTACGCAATACTCCAGGTGTGGTCTCACCAAGACCCTGTACAACTGCAGTAGAACCTCCCTGCTCCTATACTCAAATCCTTTTGCAATGAAAGCTAACATACCATTCGCTTTTCTTTACTGCCTGCTGCACCTGCATGCCTACCTTCAATGACTGGTGTACCATGACACCAAGGTCTCGCTGCATCTCCCCCTTTCCCAATCGGCCACCATTTAGATAATAGTCTGCTTTCCCGTTTTTGCCACCAAAATGGATAACCTCACATTTATCCACATTATACTGCATCTGCCAAACATTTGCCCACTCACCTAGCCTATCCAAGTCACCTTGCAGTCTCCTAGCATCCTCCTCACAGCTAACACTGCCCCCCAGCTTAGTGTCATCCGCAAACTTGGAGATATTGCCTTCAATTCCCTCATCCAGATCATTAATATACATTGTAAATAGCTGGGGTCCCGGCACTGAGCCTTGCGGTACCCCACTAGTCACTGCCTGCCATTGTGAAAAGGACCCGTTTACTCCTACTCTTTGCTTCCTGTTTGCCAGCCAGTTCTCTATCCACATCAATACTGAACCTCCAATGCCTTGTGCTTTAAGTTTGTATACTAATCTCTTATGTGGGACCTTGTCGAAAGCCTTCTGGAAGTCCAGATACACCACATCCACTGGTTCTCCCCTATCCACGCTACTAGTTACATCCTCGAAAAATTATATAAGATTCGTCAGACATGATTTACCTTTCGTAAATCCATGCTGACTTTGTCCAATGATTTCACCACTTTCCAAATGTGCTGCTATCCCATCTTTAATAACTGACTCTAGCAGTTTCCCCACTACCGATGTTAGATTAACTGGTCAGTAATTCCCCATTTTCTCTCTCCCTCTCTTCTTAAAAAGTGGGGTTACGTTTGCTACCCGCCAATCTTCAGGAATTACTCCAGAATCTAAAGAGTTTTGAAAGATTATTACTAATGCAGCCACTATTTCTGGAGCTACTTCCTTAAGTACTCTGGGATGCAGCCTATCTGGCCCTGGGGATTTATCGGCCTTTAATCCATTCAATTTACCCAACACCACTTCCCGGCTAACCTGGATTTCACTCAATTCCTCCAACTCCTTTGACCCGCGGTCCCTTGCTATTTCCGGCAAATTATTTATGTCTTCCTTAGTGAAGACGGAACCAAAGTAGTTATTCAATTGGTCCGCCATATCCTTGTTCTCCATGATCAACTCACCTGTTTCTGACTGCAAGGGACCTACATTTGTTTTAACTAATCTCTTTCTTTTCACATATCTATAAAAACTTTTGCAGTCAGTTTTTATGTTCCCTGCCAGTTTTCTTTCATAATCTATTTTCCCTTTCCTAATTAAGCCCTTTGTCCTCCTCTGCTGGTCTTTGAATTTCTCCCAGTCCTCCGGTATGCTGCTTTTTCTGGCTAATTTGTAACCATCATCCTTCGCTTTGATACTATCCCTGATTTCCCTTGTTATCCATGGATGTACTACCTTCCCTGATTTATTCTTTTGCCAAACTGGTATGAACAATTTTTGTAGCTCATCCATGCAGCCTTTAAATGTCTTCCATTGCATAATCCACCGTCAACCCTTTTAGAATTAATTGCCAGTCAATCTTGGCCAATTCACGTCTCATACCCTCAAAGTTACCTTTGGCAGGGAGTTATCATAAACCAGGAAGTGCAGCTCAGGGAGAGTGTGGCATGGTGCAGACTGTAATTCCAGCGCACAATCTAATGCCATCCTTCCGCTCCAGTTTGTTAGACGCATTGTCTGTGAGTAATTATGTTTGTGTAACAGCATCTTTATACGTTACCAACGTTATTGCGCAGGATCGCTATTATTAACAAAGTTAAGAATGTTTCATGTACCCTGGTTGGTTTCTGACATAACAACACTGTGTTTAATGGTGGCATCATAGTTTATGTTTCTATACCAAGTGTATAACGTTACTAAATATGCGGTTTCCCTTTCTGCTTGTATGTTACATTTTCACAGTTGAATACAGTAAAGAATCAACGACATCTCGTGTCTACGGGTCTTTATTGGATTAATTGTTTAACTTGCTAGATAGCTGGATAGGGACATCCAGTGAGTCCAGTATAGTAAAAAGACAGCACCACAACAAGCTGTACCACAGGGTGGCTCACATCATCACATTGCCCGTCCACACCTCAACGCCATGGCAACAAGCAACCAAGACAACGCTTCACAGAATGAAGCCAAGTCTCTCAGCGTTCGTTCTTACCGCTCTGCAGCCAGTTCCAGTGCCAGCATGGCCGCCCTTAAAGCACGGGCTAAAGCAAAAGCAGCCGAAGCCAGAGCAGCATTCGCTCAGAGAGAGATAGACATGAAGGTCGAGGCTGCGCGGATGCAGGCGGAGATGATGGTCAAGGCTGCGCAGATGCAGGCGACCATAGAGGCCTTGTAGCAAGAAAAAGAGATGAAAGCATCCATTGAAGAGGCCGACACCATAGAAGCAGGTTTATTAGCAGAACAAGGGTCACGTAATAGATCACCCAGCCCTGTTCGCCCTCAAAACCAGCACGAGCGTACTCTGGACTACGTCATAGAGCAAGCCAGCATAAAGTCAAGCCAACATGTCACTGATTATGATATCGAGAGTGGTAGCATAGTATTTTGTCCATTGCCGCCCGTTCACCAGACCAAATCTAATCTGGCCAGTTCATTTCACAGGCATCACAATCCCAGTAATGTGCAAGGAAACGTGGAGCCTAAATTGGAGGGTAGAAAGCCAACGGCAAACTTTCTGCACAGCGGCTCTATCAACTCTCCTCAAGCCACCAACGATACCAATCCCACCACCATGGACCTCGCCAGATACCTTGCCCGTAGCCAGCTCGTTACAACAGGATTGACAGCCTTTAACGACAAGCCTGAGAATTACTGGGCTTGGAGATCCTCCTTCCAAAACGCCATAGCAGGCCTGGGCCTTTCACCCGGAGAGGAGCTCGATCTTTTGGTAAAATGGCTTGGGAAAGAATCCTCGGAGCAGGCAACAAGAATTAAGGCTGTCAACATGAGGAATCCTAAAGCAGGTTTGAAGATGGCTTGGCAGAGGCTCGAAGAAACTTATGGTTCACCCGAGTCTATTGAGCATGCCCTCTTTACCAAGCTTGAGAACTTTCCCAGAATCACCATCAAGGAGCCATACAAGCTACGTGAGCTCGTGGACCTTCTGTCAGAAATTGAAGCGGCAAAGGTTGATAGGTATTTACCTGGTTTGTCTTACCTCGATACCTCCAGGGGAGTTGCACCGATTGTTGAGAAGCTTCCTCATAACATCCAGGAAAAGTGGACCGGATTTGGGTCCAATTACAAACGCCGCCACCGCATCTCTTTCCCCCCATTTAAAGTGTTTGCTGACTTTATCCGTGCGGAGGCAAAAACCAGAACGGATCCCAGCTTCAATCTTTGCTTCTCTCGTCCAGCAATCGTCCAGAACGATAACATAGAGAGACATGGTAAAACTCTTGTTTCCGTCCACAAGACACAAGCATCTCCAACAACTCCCGAGACACAGAAATCCAGTGACCCATCCAAGCTGTGTCCCATTCATGCCAAGATTCATCCATTAAAGAAGTGCAGAGCCTTCAGAGAAAAGAGCATGGAAGACCGCAAACACTTCCTTAAGGAACATTCCATTTGTTTCTGCTGCTGCTCCTCCACAAGTCATTTCGCCAAGAACTGTACAGCAGAAGTGAAATGTACCGAGTGCAACAGTGACAGACACCTCTCCGCTCTACATCCAGGCCCAGCCCCTTGGAAGTCCGAGCCATCTCCCCCCGCATCTGAGCATGGCAGGGAGGAAGAGGTAGCAGTAAACCAAGAGATCACCTCCACATGCACAGATGTGTGCGGTGATGGGGTCAGCGCGAGAGCATCCGCTAAGATATGTCTCATCTCAGTCTATCCAGAAGGACGTCGCCAAGAGGCACGCAGGATGTACGCCATCTTAGATGAACAGAGCAACCGCTGTCTTGCAACATCTGAGTTTTTCAATATCTTTGGGGTTAAAGGCAATCTTAAGCCATATTCACTGCGGACATGTGCCGGGCTCAAGCAGACTGCAGGTAGAACAGCCCGCAGCTACGTGGCGGAATCTGTGGATGAGAAGGCATTGCTCCCTCTTCCTCCACTCCTAGAATGCAATCAAGTGCCTAACAACCGTGCCGAGATCCCCACTCCCAACGTTGCGCGTCACCACAGCCATCTCAGATGCATTGCCAATGCGATTCCTCCACTGAACCCAAACGCCAAAATACTGCTCCTATTGGGAAGAGATATTCTGCAGGTGCATAATGTGAGGAAACTAATTAATGGTCCCAACAATGCCCCGTACGCCCAGAAGCTGGATCTGGGATGGGTAGTTGTTGGCGATGTAGGTCTTGGTGGAGCACATAGACCTACCCAAGTGGAGGGATGCATTCCAGGATCTACAGATGCGACAGATTCCACGGCCTTACACCACATTCTCAAAGTTGAGCATGCTACAACAGGAGCTCTATCTGTTCTCGGACGCATCAGGCAAGCCAAGATACGCAGTTGCCTATCCGAGGGTCATCACCGAAGACGGAATAACGGAGGTGGGCTTCATCTTTGGCAAAGCAAAGCTGGCAACCCAACCAGAGCTCATTATTCCAAGACTAGAGTCGTGCGCAGCGGTCTTGGCTGTCAAGATCGCAGAGACGATTGCGAAGGTGATGGGCGACATCACCTACCACACGGACAGCAAAGTAGTACTGGGGTACATCTGTAACCGGTCAAGGCGATTTACACATGCGTCCACAGCCGTATCCAACGCTTTTATTACCGTAACTTATTGTACTTCTAATAAAAATAAAATTAAAAAAAAAAAAATGAAAATCTATATAACTAAAAGTCTAATCTTGATCACTTTGGTGGCCTTGCACCCTGCTTGAAAGACATGAAACTACACTTGAGTTTGCTGGCCTTGCACCCTGTTTGAAGTGGCTTGAAACTGCACTTGAGTTTAGTGGCCTTGCACCCTGCTTGAAGTGATATGAAACTACACTTGAGGTTGGTGGCCTTGCACCCTGCTTGAAGTGGTAGGAAACTGCACTTAAGTTCGATGGCATTGCGTCCTGCTTGAAGTGGTAGGAAACTCCTCTTGAATTAGGTGGCCTTGCAGCCTGCTTGAAGTGGTAGGGAACTGTTCTTGAATTCGGTGGCCTTGCACCCTGCTTGAAGTGGGAAGAAACTGCACTTGAATTTGGTGGCCTTGCACCCTGCTTGAAGTAGCATTTTACTTCGGAGTCACGTGAGTGACTACGTGAAGAACCCACCCAGTGCGCAGGCGCGGCATTACGTCAGCAGCGCAACAGCGCAGCAGCTGGAGCCAGGCTCTCCAGCGGCAGGATAAAGACAAGACCTCAGGTAAGTGAGTCTTTTGTGTTACAGAGAGTCGCTAACGGACGAAAAAGCTATGGCTACCCGAAAGCGACCAACAAGGAGGACTGCCTGCCCAACTCCACCCGAGGAGGGGTCAATATCTGGGCGGCAGCCACCAGCGGCGGAGGAGCTGTTTGGACGCTCCCGCACACCCGACGCCGAGCCGCTCCCTGTGCCGCCGATTGCGACGCCCCGCACAGGGAGAAAAGCAACCCGGAAAACAGACCGGCCGGTGGCCTCCGACTCGTCGGAGGAACGGGAACACTCTCCACCGGCGAAACGGGGAGACGGCCGCTTAAGCTGCATGAGGCAGCTGCTCGAGCAGATGCTCGACGAGGAGATGCAGGCAAGGCATCTCCAAGGAGGACGGGCTATGGCCTCCTCCAAACCATCGCCACACCCTTCTGTTTCCTCCTTGTTTGAGGTCAGTAAGGGAGGCCAGGACTGGGCTGGCCTATCACAAGGGCAGGCGGACGACAGCGCAAGCATGCCAGGCGAGCTGGAGGAAGAAGAGCTACTGGGTGTAGTCAGCAGGTATGCGGCGCCCCCGAGGACCGGAATGATGCTACCGCCAAGAATGGCGGCCAGTATCAACAGGCTCTCCAATAAGCCATTGCAGGAGAAAGTCATTCAAGAGGCCCTCGACACTTACACAGCGCCGGAAAACTGCGAGGCGCTGCGGGTAAAGACCGTAAACGGCCAAATATGGAGCCAGCTGGGGCAGCATATCAGGACACAAGAGCTGAAGATGCAGCGTATCCTGAAGCTCCACACCGCAGCCATTACCGCCTTTGCTCGGTCCACGGGGAACGCAGAGCTCTCTACACCTCAGCAGGATGTGCTGGCCCTAATGTGTAACACACAGTATGAGCTCAACAACCTAAGGCGTGAAAACATCAGGCCTGCCCTCAACCCCAAATACGCGGGCCTCTGCAAAGCTCCGGCGCCAGAAAAGGAGGCGCTACTATTCGGGGCCGACTTGGCAAAAAGGCTCAAGGAACTGGAAGAGGCGGCCAAACCTGTAGGCCTCATGAGGGCAGCGCCAGGACCGAGCAGGGTGAAGACACCCAGTTGGCAGCACGCCTCGGCATCCACCAGTAGGTACCGAGCTGGTGAAAGCCTGGTGACCGCCTCCCACTACCCCCAGAGCTCTTTTTTACAGCGGGGCCCAGGGCGGAGCCGTGGGAAGATACGCCTCCCCACCACAGCACCAACAAGGACACCCTCGGGCCAAACCCATCGCAAACGCTCCCAGAAATAAACATGGAGGTAGGTGGGTCTGGTTCCTGTCGACATACGCAGACAAAGGGTGTTGTATTAACAGGAGGGCGTTTAAGGTTCTTCAAACATGTTTGGTGCTCCTTTACTAGCAACAAGTTTATACTCAACAGTATCAGTGGATACAAAATTGAATTTAAACCAGGCATAGAACCGCCAGTTCAGCACATACCCCAAAGGGTATTCCTTCCCACAGAATCAGAAAAGGTAGAAGGACAAGCTGAACTAGATAGGCTCGTGTCCAAGGGCATCATAGAGAGGGCCAGACACGAGCCATTGGAATTTGTATCGAATATATTTATCAAAACTAAAAAAGATGGTGGATGTCGTATTATCATTGATTTGACATCACTAAATCAGTCTGTTGAGTATCAACATTTCAAAATGGAGACATTTGTTACTGCCAGACAACTGATCTCCAAGGGATACTTCATGGCAAGCATAGATATTAAGGATGCTTACTATTTAGTACCCATTCATAAGGATCATTTCAGATATCTGAAATTTATCTGGATGGGGCAACTATGGCAGTATAGAGCATTACCCAATGGTTTAACGACAGCTCCCAGATTATTTACTAAAATTCACAAAGTGGCCATGAAAAAATTAAGAGAACAGAAACATTTAGTCATGGCCTATCTGGACGATGTTCTCATATTGGGGAGAACAAGGGAACTAGCTGTCGCAGGAGTTTTAGCTACTAAACAACTCCTTGAAACATTGGGATTTGTTCTACACCCAGATAAATCAACATTGAAGCCAACAACTAACATAGATTACCTAGGCTTCACTATTGACACTATCCGTATGACTGTCACTCTGCCAAGAGACAAAAAGGCTACATTAACAGAAGCCTGTAACAACTTAATCGCAAAAACGCAACCAAGGATCCGGCATGTAGCCAGAGTCATTGGTAGTATAGTAGCAGCATTCCCAGCTGCACAATATGGGCCCTTGCATTATCAAAATTTACAAAGAGCAAGGACACATGCACTACGTCTAAGTAGGGGGCATTATGACCGACCCATGGATTTACCCGCTGAAGCCAAATCAGAACTTCAGTGGTGGGTGGATAACATTTGGCACAGTTACAGTCCTATCGCCGTCACCAATCCTAACATAGCCATTACAACGGATGCCAGTGCTTTAGGCTGGGGAGCTACTAACTCTATATCCAGCACAGGTGGCAGATGGACTAATTCAGAGGCATCGCTACTACAATCACTTGGCATAAATTATTTGGAGATGCTGGCCGCCTTTTATGGGCTAAAAGCATATGCATCCGATATGCGGCATGTGCATGTCAGGTTAATGATTGATAACACGACGGCGGTGTCTTACATCCAGCACATGGGTGGCATAAAATCAGTATCATGCGACAAATTGACTACTATAATCTGGCAATGGTGTGTCGAGAGACATATTTGGCTATCAGCTGCCTATTTACCAGGCAAGCTAAACACAGTGGCGGACACCAGGTCACGAAAATTCAATGACAACATCGAATGGATGTTAGACCCAAAAATATTTGCTAGAATTGTTAAGCAATACGGTACGCCAGATATAGATTTGTTTGTGTCTAGATTAAATCACCAGCTACCCATGTATGTGGCTTGGGAACCAGACCCAGAGGCAGCAGCGGTAGATGCCTTCACGCTGGATTGGGGAAATTTCTTTTTCTATGCTTTCCCTCCCTTCTGCCTCATCAGCCGGGTACTCCAGAAAATACAAGCAGACTCAGCTTCAGGTATTCTGGTCGTACCCGACTGGCCTACCCAACCATGGTTCCCAGTCTTCCACGACATGGTGGTAGAGTCACCTATGGTTTTTCACAGCCACCCACAACTATTGACTCACCCGGTATCCGGCATAAGCCATCCATGCCATCAAAAATTGAAACTCCTGGTTTCTAGGTTCTGAACAGGCCTTACCAGGGATTGGGGTTATCAGAACGAACAATCACCACCATGTCGGCGTCCCTGCGAGTCTCTACCAAGAAGCAGTACTTGACCTACATCAGGAAATGGGAGCAGTACTGCTTGGATGCAGGGACATCATACAAGACAGCCTCGATCACGGACGTGCTGGAATTCCTGGGCCACTTGCACCATGACCAAAAGATGAGCTACAGTGCCATCAATGCAGCACGGAGCGCCCTGTCCGCTTACCTTATGCCTACAGGACATCACAGCATTGGATCCCACCCTCTGGTTATAAAACTCCTCAAAGGGATTTATAATACTAAACCCCCTACACCCAGATACACCCATGTATGGGATGTAAGTGTAGTTTTGTCACACCTTAGAGGTTGGCCTCCGGTGGGATCCTTGAGTCTGGAGCAGTCCACTATCAAGACCCTCATGCTCATGGCGCTCGTCTCTGCACAAAGGGTTCAGTCGCTGCATCAACTAAGACTGGACAACATGATAACCACCCAGATTCCATTACATTTACCATGCCGGGGTTGGTTAAACAAAGCAGGCCAGGTATACCCAACTCTCCGTTAATCTTCCGGGCCTACCCTCCAGAACCTAGGCTGTGTGTAGTGACCCATCTATACGACTACGTAGACACAACCCAAACACTTAGAGGGAGTGAAAAAGCCTTATGGGTCAGCCACAAAAAGCCTTTTGGACGGGTTACCAGCCAGACAATATCTAGGTGGTTGAAACAGGTCCTAAAAGCCGCGGGGATTAACACGGATGTTTTTAAATCCCATTCTACCAGGGCAGCGTCCACGTCAGCGGCGGAACGGATGCAGGTTCCCATAGACCACATCCTTAGTACAGCGGGATGGTCAAGGGAATCAACGTTCCAAAAATTCTACCACAAACCGCTGATGGAGAAGGACGTGTTTGCGGAGAAAATTTTAGAATCTGCAAACTTATAATTTAAAGCCCAGGGGAGCTATTTTTTGTTATTGTTAAATAAACAATTTTGTTTCAAAAAACTAACAAATTCGTTGGTCTTTAGATACCACTTCCTCCCTCGATGAACTTTCGGCAGTGAGTGATATAGCTGTTACACGGTTTGAAATCACAGACCTTTGAAGTCTTCACGTAGTCACTCACGTGACTCCGAAGTAAAATAGTGAGATTAAACGAGTACTTACCAGTACGAAGTTTGATCTGTATTTTATGAGGAGTTACGATGAGGGATTACGTGCCCTCCGCTCCCACCCTCGTTGTATAGATCAAACTCGAGCTGATGTCTCATTAATCTTTACTATCTTTACTTCAATATTGTGTCTACCTGTGATTCCACACCGCTGCTTGGAAGTATGCCGCGCCTGCGCACTGGGTGGGTTCTTCACGTAATCCCTCATCGTAACTCCTCATAAAATACAGATCAAACTTCGTACTGGTAAGTACTCGTTTAATCTCACTATTAAACTGCACTTGGATTCGGTGGCCTTGCACCCTGCTTGAACAACACAATAATCACTGATATGGCCTCAGCTGCAAACGAATTCAACAAATTCTTTGTTGGTGTTGGTCCTGATTTGGCCGGAAAAATTGCAAAGACTGGTAGCAGTGATGGTGTAGAAAGTAAAGAGATATATGTAAAGGATACAATAGTTATAAGAGGGACTGAAGAAAAATAAATTATTGACACTGTAAAAAAAACTCAAGAGTAAGAAATCCACAGACTGTCGTGATATTGACATGTTTACAGTTAAAAACATTATAGAATGCATAGCAAGACCTCTGACTCACATTTGTAATCAGTCCCTTCAAACCGGTGTATTTCCCAACAAAATGAAAACAGCTAAAGTCATACCAATATATAAAACTGGAGACAAACATGTACTTTCAAATTACAGACCCATTTCATTGCTTCCACAGTTCTCCAAAATACTGGAAAAAATATTTTACACAAGAGTGGACGAATTTATCACCAAACATAACATACTGTATGAACAACAATATGGTTTTAGAGCTAACAGAACAACTTCATTTGCAATTATTGAATTTATAGAAAAAATTACTAAGGCAATAGAAAATAAAGAGTATGCAGTAGGGATTTTTTTGGACTTAAAAAAAAGCGTTTGACACCGTAGACCACGAGTTATTAATAAAGAAACTACAAACATATGGCATTAGAGGCATCGCACTATCATGGCTACCCAGCTACCTACAGAACCGGGAACAATATGTCGAAATACAAAACCATAATTACTGCAGGTTACGTGTGGGGTGCCCCAGGGCTCGGTGTTAGGGCCATTATTATTAATTTTGTATATCAATAATATATGTGAAGTGTCAAAAGCTCTTGAAACTATTCTCTTCGCTGATGATACTAACTTACTCTGCTGTGGAGACAACTTGGAACAGCTCCTGGATAGTATGGAAAAGGAATTGAGCAGGATGAAGATCTGGTTTGATGAAAATAAACTCACATTGAATGTAAAACAAAATTCATAATATTTGGAAATCGATCAACCAACACAGTGAAAAAGCTCATGATAAATGGCACAGAAATAGAAAGAGTATCTGAAATAACATTTCTTGGAGTATTAGTTGACAACAAATTAACTTGGAAACCTCACATAAATTATATTAAAGCCAAAATATCCAAATCAATTGCAATACTGAATAAAGCCAGAGACCTCCTAAATCAAGCCTCCCTGTATATGTTGTACTGCTCCCTCATACTCCATACATGATCTACTGTGTGGACGTATGGGGGAACACATACAAAACAAATACACATCCAATCTTCATCCTCCAAAAAAGAGCAATACGAATTTTGCATAAAACCACCTACAGACACTCAACAAAACCATTATTTATCAGACTAAAAACATTAAAATTTTAAGATCTGACAGATTATAAAACTATCCAAATTATGTTCAAAGCAGTTAATCAGCAATCGCCTTGTAATATCCAGGGGTTGTTCCAACGGAGAGAAAGCAAACACAACCTGAGAGGAACCTATATATTCGAAAAACCGGCAATAGGAACTAATGCAAAACTCCATTGTGTTACAGCAAAGGGTGTTAGTCTCCGGAATAACTGCCATGATGAGCTGAAAAAATGTAAGACTCTATTCAAACTAAAAACACTCTTCAGAAACAAAAGATTGAATGGTTATGAGCTGGACCAGTAATTTTCTTTTCTGTTTGGTTATTTCTTGTTTGTGGACTGTTCAACAGATTTTGGGTCCATTTGTTCCCATTATTTTGTTTTTCCATGAAAATGTATAGAAAATAAGAGGGGATAGGACCAGAAAAGTTTTCGAACTTCTTCTTACCCCTTTTGAACATGAACGAGATTATTTGTATTATTTGAGTTACTTATTTGTTTGTTTTCCTTTGTGTTTTAATTTCCTTTTTTATTGCTTACAAGTTTATTTGTGTTTGTATTTTTTAACATGTTCAATAAATTAATAAAAGTAAGTAAAAAAAACTGCACTTGAATTTGGTGGCCATGCAGCCTGCTTGAAGTGGCATGAAACTGCACTTGAATTTGGTGGCCATGCACCCTGCTTGAAGTGGCATGAAACTGCACTTGAATTTGGTGGCCTTGCACCCTGCTTGAAGTGGTAGGAAAAAGGGGGCGCTGTCCTGTGTACGGCTGCCCAGCCAGCAGCTGTCTGTCTTTTCATCGTTTTAGTTTTAGTTAGTTAAGTGTTTTGTTTGGAGGTCTAGACTTTTTTATGTGGGGGGGGGGGGGGGGGGGGGGGGGGGGGTGGGGGAGGGGGAAACTACTTTTCAGGGTCCCTACCTGGTCGGAGAGGCAGCTTTTCTCCGGACTGCAGCTTCGACCTCGCGGCCTACCAGCGGGCCTGGAGCGGCGTTTCCTGTCGGGGACCGCCCAGAACCTCGGCTTCGGCGGCGGCACAGCGCTGGAGCGCTATCGTGGAGCGGGCGATGCCTTGCCTGGGTCGCCGCGCTGGAGCTCCGGTGAGCTGAAGAACCGCCCGGAACAACATCGCGGAGCTGCGGGTCTGTGGTGCGGCCAGCTGCGGCGCTGACTACATCGGGAGCCTGGGATCTCGCGACGAGATCGCCAGTAGTGGAGCTCCAACCGCAGCGGCCTTGTTGGCTTTGGAAGTACGGAAGCGGCCGTTCCAGGGTTCCCAAGCCGCTGGGAGGACTCTCCCGACGCCGGAGCAACATCACCCGGCGAGAACGGCCTGGAACATCGGGCCTCCGTAGAAGCAACTGTGGAGGCCGACTATGGGTGAACTGGGGTTGGGGACTGGACTTTGTGCCTTCCCTCATAATGGGAACCATTGTGGGGGGATGTTCTTTGTGTTTAAGACTCTTATTGGTGTTATGTCTGTATTCTTTTTTTTTGTGTGCACCTGGGTGTATGTGAATGTGACTAATAAAATACTTTGATACTTTGAAACTACACTTGAATTTGGTGGTCCAGCACCGTTTGAAGTGGTAGGAAACTGCACTTGAATTTGGTGGCCTTGCACCCAGCCTGGTGACCGCCTCCCACTACCCCCAGAGCTCTTTTTTAGAGCGGGGCCCAGGGCGGAGCCGTGGGAAGATACGCCGCCCCACCGCAGCACCAACAAGGACACCCTCGGGCCAAACCCATCGGAAACGCTCCCAGAAATAAACATGGAGGTAGGTGGGTCTGGTTCCTGTCGACATACACAGACAAAGGGTGTTGTATTAACAGGAGGGCGTTTGAGGTTCTTCAAACATGTTTGGTGCTCCCTTACTAACAACGAGTTTATACTCAACAGTATCAGTGGATACAAAATTGAATTCAAATCAGGCATAGAACCGCCAGTTCAGCACATGCCCCAAAGGGTATTCCTTCCCTCAGATTTAGAGAAGGTAGAAGGACAAGCTGAACTAGACAGGCTCGTGGCCAAAGGCATCATAGTAAGGACCAGACACGAGCCGTTGGAATTTGTATCGAATATCTTTCTCAAAACTAAAAAAGATGGTGGATGTCGTATTATCATTGATTTGACATCACTTAATCAGTCTGTTGAGTATCAACATTTCAAAATGGAGACGTTTGTCACTGCCAGACAACTGATCTCCAAGGGATACTTCATGGCAAGCATAGATATCAAGGATGCTTACTATTTAGTACCCATTCATAAGGATCATTACAAATATCTGAAATTTATCTGGATGGGGCAACTATGGCAGTATAGAGCATTACCCAATGGTTTAACGACAGCTCCCAGATTATTTACCAAAATCCTTAAAGTGGCCATGAAAAAATTGAGAGAACAAAAACATTTAGTCGTGGCCTATCTGGACGATGTTCTCATATTAGGGAGAACAAGGGAACTAGCTGTCGCAGGAGTTTTAGCCACTAAACAACTCCTTGAAACATTGGGATTTATTCTACACCCAGATAAATCAATATTGGAGCCAACTACTAACATGGATTACCTAGGCTTCACTATTGACACTATCCGTATGACTGTCACTCTGCCTAGAGATAAAAAAGTTACACTTACAGAAGCCTGTAACAGTTTAATCGCAAAACCGCAACCAAGGATACGGCACGTAGCCAGAGTCATTGGTAGTATAGTAGCAGCATTCCCAGCTGCTCAATATGGGCCCTTGCATTATCAAAATTTGCAAAGAGCAAGGACACATGCACTACGTCTAAGTAGGGGGCATTATGACCGTAAAATGGATTTACCCGCTGAAGCCAAATCAGAACTTCAGTGGTGGGTGGATAATATTTGGCACAGTTACAGTCCTATCGCCGTAACCAATCCTCACATAATCATTACAACGGATGCCAGTGCTTTAGGCTGGGGAGCTACTAAACTCTATAGCCAGCACAGGTGGCAGATGGACTAACTCAGAGGCATCGCTACTACAATCACTTGGCATAAACTACTTGGAGATGCTCGCCGCATTTT